>NW_009712228.1:0-1665 GCF_000703405.1 Apaloderma vittatum
AGGATGGAACATTAGGAAAAAAAATCAAGTAGGTGCTTAGAGAACGATCACAGAATCATACAGAATCACACGATGGGAGGAGTTGGAAGGAACCTCAAAAGATCATCTAGTCCAACTCCCCCTGCCCAAGCAGGATCACCCAGAGTAGGTCACACAGGAACATATCCAGGTGGGTTTTGAGTATCTCCAGAGAAAGAGACTCCACAACCTTTCTAGGCAGCCTGTTCCAGTGCTCTGTCACCCTCACAGGGAAAAAAGATTTTACATATGTTTACATGGAACTTCCTGTGTTCCAGCTTGCAGCTGTTGCAACCTATACCAGAGGAACATCTGTCACACAGCATTCAAATAGACGGCGTCTGATTTATGAATGAGAGTACTACAGAGGCTGGCACAAAGATTAAGGAACCTAAAGGCTTAACCTATTTGTCCATAAACTGCAATGGAGACTGAGACATGCCAGTCATTCTCCACCACTCCATCAGCCTGCTGGCAAAGGCAGCAGAGCTTAGGCTGATGATCTTAAATCTTTCAAGAGGAGCAAGTTGTTCACTGCTTGCACTTGTGTGCTTGGAAACCAAGAACCATCCTGCTAGGAGATCATACCCTCTCGAGGAATTGTATCTGCTTACTGGACAAGAGCCAGACTTCCCAATTGCTCCTGGGAGTAATGTGGGCTGAAATCCTGCTCGTACCCTTACAGCACTCACACTAAACTTTATGTGGTGTGAGCTCACGTATCTGCTGGATGCAACATGAGGCTGTTCCATACCTCCTTGTTACAACAACTGGAGTTTAGTGTGGTTGACAGGCTATTATTTCACAACGGAGGAGCTTAATGTGATAAAAATTTGGCTCTACATAGCTATGAGGTTTGTAATTCTGATATATCACACGGTGCATCCAGACTTGAACACTGAAAACAGTTCTTCTATTTATTTCATAGACGGAAGGTAAAGAACACTATCTTTTAAATGCCCAGCAGACAGCAGGAGGCTGGTGGAGGGAACATTTGTCAAGTAGGCACCCTCTGAAAATGTATGAAAACTCAGCAGTTTTGACCACCCACCTGTAAAACCGCATTATTGTATTCTGCTTGATTGTATTCTGCATAATTCTAATCTGCTGCAGAAAGTAACATCACTCCTCACTTTATTTTCACTTTAAGTATCAGTCTTCTCAGCTAAGAGCTCCTCAGCAAGGAAATCAAAGCAGCACAAAAGAAATTTACAAGCAATTACCTATTCTTATAGGCCTGTGAAGTAGGACCTTGATAAGTGTTGCCTGCATTCTCCTGTGCCATTTCAGATGTTGCAGGACTAGCAGGATGGCTTCGCAATGGGAGCCAGTCTCCATTCAAATGCCACTGCCCAAGTCTCTGGGAGCAAATCAGTTTCAAGGGCTGGCTTTATAGCGGATTAATGGAGAAGGAGAATGTTTTTGCAGCTCCTGACAGCTTCTTCTAAGAATAAATGCTACAATAAAACAAATAGCAGTATGAGAACTCCCTCAAAGCAAAAACCATTGCAGCACATAAAGTGAAAGAATATATAAAATTAAACCTATTTATAATAGCAGTATAGTCTGTCTGGACACTTTTCTGTTGAGGTATCAGGTTTTCATGCAATTTTGATGTCTTTCTTCAAAGACAGCAAGGCCATACAA
>NW_009712229.1:0-474 GCF_000703405.1 Apaloderma vittatum
TTTTGTTGCTACTTAGAAAAAGACGTTCCTAGCCCCACAGTAGGACATATACGTGCGATACCATGCTTTAAACACCCCACGTACGGTCATGCAAGCTGGGTAACATGTAAATGTGATGTATGTTATATTAGTTGGTGTTGTATTTCGTGGAAACGGCAGCCCTGGTGCCTTTTTTGTAGGTGGGCTATAGACACCTCTGAAGTTCCAACACCGATAATAAGTATTTGCATCTAGTATCCCTATGGAACAGCTGGGGGGCTCATTAACCAAATTTCAGTAAAAGAGCGAGTCTCAAATAATAACTATAATTGTCCAATACAGGTACCTTGTTGTGCCTTGCCCTTGAAGTAAAAACATCGTGACTGGGAGGCATCCTGCAGAAGGAACGAGGCTGCTCCTGAAGAACACCACTGCTGCCGAGAAGAGGAAACACCTTGGTGCTCCAGGCAAAGGAGGCAGAGGGGTGAGAAAGAG
>NW_009712230.1:0-52464 GCF_000703405.1 Apaloderma vittatum
AGGGGTGCGCTGCCCCTCGTGAGGTGTCTCAAGCTGGGCAGTTTGTGATAAATTGCCCTTTGTGGGACGACTCACGGCGGAGAAGAAAGGGTGAAGCTTGTCTCCCACGAGGGGGACCCCACAATGACCCTGGGGAAGAGTGAAAAGTCCTCCGGCGTGAAGAAGAAGCGGTGGAACCAACGTTGGATGAACTGACCATAAACCCCCTTCCCTGTCCCCCTGTGCTGCTTGGAGGGAGGAGGTGGAGAAACCAGGATTGGAGTTGAGCCCGGGAAGAAGGGAGGGATGGGGGCAAGGTGTTCTGCTTTTAAGATCTGGGGTTTTTTTTCTTACTTCTCACTACTCCTCTCTGAATTGTTCTCTTAATAAATGTAATTAATTTCCCCAAAATCGAGTCTGTTTTGCCTGGGATGGTAAATGAGAGTGATCTCCCTGTCCTTATCTCAAACCTTAAGCCCTTTGAAATATTTTCTTTCCCCGGTATAGTGGAAAAGGAGGAGTGAGAGAGCGGCTGTGTGGGTACCTGGCTGCTGGCCAGGGTCAAACCACTACAGAATGGGATGGCATGGGAGGGCATGGGGTGCCTTGGGGCAAGGATGCAGGTCTGTGGAGTAGTAGGGAGGGAGTTTCATGCCAGCCCCTGAAGGGCAAGGCTCTTCCCGCTGAAGGTAATGAATCACGCTATCTAGCAAAGCACAACCTGTGAGTAGCATCCCTCTTCTTTGCTTGGACTTTTAAAAAATCTAGGCAAACTTTGCTCACTGTCTGCATCAGAGTCCACTATTTAAGCACAACGACAATGATTTTTTTCAGCTTTAAAAATCAAGTACTATTGTTCCTTCATGATCAGCTGCATAAATGAAAAGGTGGCCAGAAAATAAACGTATAATCACTGCACTTGTTGCCTAAATTATTACCCAAAGGATATTTAGGATATTTAGTTGGACACTCTTATTTACAATGCTCTTATTTGCCATAACATATACGCCCTAACAGATGAGAACCAATTTAGAAACATCAGTTCAACAGAGTTGTCTCCCTGTCCCGTCAGGAAAGAGATGTGCTCATGGCACCACATTACCTGCTCGAGTACAGTCTCTGAGACATTGTTTGTCCTTTTCTTGGGCCTAGGCATCACAGCAATAGCAACTAAGACGGGCACTGAGAGCAAGGGAGAGGAGTATTAGCCTCCCCAAAACCATTTGTAAATTACATTTTTAGATGAGAAGTGCAGATTCTTATCACCTTGACTGGGGGCTAAAGACTGGATCCTTGTTCTTCCAACATATTTGAAATCCGTGTATGAATGCTGCTATTTACATGCAAGGTTATTCTCAGGGCAGCGACCAACACAGAGCAGAATGCAAGCAGATTGTCCTGTTTACTAATAATAATTAGATTTCAAGCACTCTCCAAAGATAACCCCAGTCTAAGTTACATTCCTGGCACGTGGTGCAACCAAGATGAGGGTTGCCAGCTTCAACCAAGAATGGAGCACCAAGCACAAATAGAGCCCGAATGTGAACTACCTGCTCTGGAAAAAATGAGAAGGGATGGAAACAATGCACGACCTGTCAGATACTGTGACCTCAGGAATGCAGCACTCAGCATGTACACTGAATACTGCTTCAGCTATTTCTGTTAATTTGTGTCCTTCTATTAACTACTCACTGCTCATTTTTGGCTGAAAAACAGGAGCCGTTCGCTGTTGCTGGGGGAAGCTTGGAGGGAGAAGAGCTGAAATGCTTCCAAAGGAACCATAGGAAAGGAATAATATTGACTATATCTGTATTATACTGAAAGAGAAAGTCTTCAGAGATGTCAGCATCTGCTGGTCATCCTTGCCAACGCACGCATAGAGCTGTCTCGCGACTCGGCTGTGTGAACATCTCTGGCAACATCCGAACGCACCAGGGATGCTCATGCAGTCCAAACCTTCTTGCGTGGTGTTAGCTGACTTGAAAAACAGAGATAGGCAGGTTCGACCTTCACGGGGCTTCAAAAGCCACAGAAATATTACCCCTACATCATCTTCACTTTCAGGGAAGGCCGAAAGGCTTGGGACTTGCATCCCAAGAAAGCTTTGCAGAATGGAGGGAGTAAGGTAAAGACTGACCGAATGAAAAATAAGTGAAAAGAAAGTATCATGGCAGAGGACAGATGAACTTATTTAGAACAAGAGGATCTTAGAAATAGACCTGAGGAAAAATCATTCCTGGAAGAGGAGTCTCACCAGAGAAGAGGCTTTTGGGACAGGTGACTCCATCCCAGCTGCTGACTGCATCCCATTTCCACTATATGTTGTAGTTTGGGATTCAGTTGTGCTCTCAAAATCTGCATGCTCCTCCAGCTCGCTGAACCAGGAACAACAGAGCTAAGCCAGGCATGAAAATGAGCCAAGATTTCCTGCAAGACACAACTAAAACTAAATACCCACGTTCTTATTCAGCCATCAAAATGGACAGTCTGACTGTCTGAGCTTGCAACTTGTTGACTTCAAGGACAAATACTGTGCTCAGTTCTTGTGCTATCAGGATGTATTAGCAAAACTTGGTCTCCACCATTCTTTGTTTCCAATCCCTACTCGCAGCTCCCATTGAAATGCCTGGTTTGAGTTTGGTTAAATCAAGAGTAGGGTTAATTAACTGTTATGGGAGGAGTCACTAGATGGCAATGTTACCCGTGCTCACCAGGGCAAGATATTTTGGCCAGCACAGGCAGATTGTGTTTTGTTTTGTTTTCATGATGAAGAAGCAGTGTTTTGCACCACAGTTTGTTGTGTATCAGTCTTCAGAGAGAGGCCGTGGCAGGCGGCATGGAATTTGTTCCGCATTTTAGTTACTGAGAGTAAATTCTTGAAAAGAATAAGATCGGTGTACAGGCTGGACATTTCTAGAGCATCGAGATCATCCCTTTTTCAAGATCAAGGTTCAAGCATAAGGACTAAATGAGATCAAATGGCCCCAAACTGACTCTCATGTAATTATTTCTTCACTGGGAAGACAAAGCTTCATTTCTTTGTACCCTTTATGCTGTGTCTATTATAGTAAATTAAATAGGGCCAGGGCACAGGAATTGGGTCATTGGATCTCTTGCATTGCCTGAGGAGTTCCAGCCATCTCCAGCCCAAGCCAAGCAGCTCATTCCCAGGCTGTTCTTGAGGACGTTTTGGAAGCTAGCACGGACCAGGGGCCATGCCTGTCAGACAATCTTTCTGTGACAAGAGGATCCAGGCCAGGGAATGGCCTCAGCTACATTTAATTTATCAGCATCAACTTTAACCTTAGTGCCTGAATGGAGCAAAGAAAAAGGAGGCAAGAATGCGGTGGACACGTGGTGTATTTTGAGAATATAGAGTGAGACTGAAGCTTATTGCGTGATGTGCACTGAAGCTCTGACCATCTGTCTATCTCCCTTTCGTATGTGTTTTAAATTATGAAGCTTATCCAAGGTAGATTGAAGAGAGGCTGCGCTGCCGTCCCAGTTGCTGTCATCAGATGAAGCTTGATGTATCCCAGGAGCAGTTTGGTGGCAGGTTTATATTCCTGACAGAAGAAATTATTCCATAATGAAATTAGATGAGGAATTTAGCTTTACGTGGGGACCGCTGGTATCTGTGTCTCTACACAATGTAAATCTAAACTCCTGCTAATTTCTCCAAGTCCTGCTCTCATGTGGGGAAAGGGCCTCTCTCGTCCTGTTTACATTTTCCTAATTACCTCATTTGTTCTGTGTTTACTGAGGGATTGGGTTCTTAAGAGGCCGGCCTGAGACATCACAATACTACCAGGATGGCCCTTGATTGAAGAGGCCCTGAGCGGACCTAAGGAGAGGATCAGATGGCAGAGATGGGGATATGCTAATTATCCACAAGAATGTGAGGGTTTCAAACACTGAAGGAGCTCCTGTCTAAGGGCATGGAAAGAGAGGCACAATGTCAAGGAAAGAAAATACAAGACAGGCAAAAAATGGGAAATATTCCCTACCCTTGCATTCATATCAGCTGAGGAACAGCCTCCAGAGAGCACAGCCTGGGAGCTCTCTCCCTTCAAACTTAGGGTCCCTTGCATGGTCCAAGACATGTTGGAGTCTTCTGATCTAGCAGAGTCAAGAAATGTGTGTGCAGCCCTGAGCACGTGCAACAGACTGAGCCTGGGGAGAGGAAAGCCTGCTGAGAGAGCACAGCACGGTTGATGTGTGGCCGGTGGTTTACAAGGCTGAGATTAGGAACTTCTTCACCGAAAGAGTGGTGAAGCATTGCAAGGGGTTGCCAAGGGAGGTGGTGGAGTCACCATCCCTGGACGTGTTTAAAAAATTGCTGGATGTGGCACTTGAGGAGATGGTTTAGTGTCACGGTGGTGTAGGGCTGTAGGTTGGACTTGATGATCTTAGGGTCCTTTCCAGCTTTGATATTTCTATGATTCTGTGACTGTTTTTCTGAGCACCTTGTGCACCAGCATTTCTGGCTCCAGGGCTAACTCCTGGCAGCATGATGTCTGCGTCCTGGACTCTCTTTGGTTGATGCGGGTCACCTCAGATACAGTTTCTTTGTGCCTTTCAGGCCACTTTCTTCCACTGAAGTTGCCCCACCTTTGTTTCACCTTGCGTGACAAGTGAGAGATTCGCTGGCCCAGCTGTGAAATACCTGAGGAACGGCTAGCTGCAAGCAGAAATCCAGTCCAGCCATTCCCATGGTGGTTTGGGCCATGGATACCTTGGATTCAAGCCATAGGGTTGCTAAAGGCTTGTTGAACAACTCCAGTTAAGTGATAGAGACAAGATTCATGGAGAGAAATGAGGTCTCACCTCACTCAGCAATGGTCCTAGCAGTGACTGGCTCTGGGAGTGAAGCTCAGAATCTGAGCTGAGCATTTGTGGGTTTCAGGAGGGGAAGAAGACTCATCCTGGGACTGTCTGGTGCAGCCTGGCCCATCACCACAGTGCTCAGAAGTGCTCACACTCAGAAGTTGACCAACAGTATCTCCACCACAAGGACCTTGGCCTGAGTCTTTGTTGGAAGGAACCTAGTGACCTTGATTCATAACTTGTGGTTTTCCAGGAGGGAGAGGGATAACTTGGTTCAGGCTATTCCTCATTACACCCAAAAAAATGAGGCTGTGGAATCCAGGCTTTTCCTGATCTGAAGGAGATCAAACCCACAGCTACGAGTTTTTAGACGCATATTTTATTTTTGCTACTGACTGGAAAAGATGGTACACTGTCCTGAGTGAATAGGTATTATGAATTCTGTGGGTGGGAGATGTATTGCCCTCATTACCTGTACAAGAAATTAAGGTGCTTGACTCAGGACTATGAGTGACAGGAGCTCAGCTCTTCCTGGGAATCCAATTCTTCCTTGCTTTCCTTCTTTTTTTCCAAGTCTCACTCAGCTGGCTAGGCTGCAGTTTCACTGACCAAGTTGGCATAGGAAATAAAGTCAGGAATATTGCTCTGCTCCCAGCTGCTGGAGCATAGCCAGGATCCCTGGTCCTGTTGTCCTCATGCATCTTGAAGTAAAAAAAAAATCTCTGTTTCTATTCCTCCATTTGTGAAAGAGAGGTAATCTGCACCAGAAGGGAGCAGAGACTTATTTCACAAAGATCCCAGAATGAAAGGTAATTTTTTTTTTTTAATTAATTTTCTGTCACTTCATCTGCAGAATTCAGCCCTACCAAATGTCCCCTGTAAAACCTAGGGCATGACTGCCTTTGAGCCTGCTGAAGCCAATAGCTGAGCTCTTCAGTGAATCAGGACCAGAGTCCTCACCAAAATCTGGGACTGTTCTCCAAGGGAAAGATTTACAGCTATACTAGCTAATAAAGCAATCCAATCAGTAAAGAAGCACAGCGCAGCGCGGCTTCCATCCACTCAGCTAAGCAGGCTTTCCTCCAAAACAATGTGGTCTCGTCGTGTGGGGGTGAACCAAATTCTCATTTACAGCTCATCAGCTATCAACGGCATGTTTTGTCTGCATGCTGTGTATGTGAGGTCGCTTTCACTGCAGGAAAACTCAGTATTCTCATGCTATTTACCCTCAGTTACCACAGGTAGGAGTGAGCACTTAATAAAGAAGCTAAACGATCTTCACTCTTTGGCTAGAAGAGGGAAGTTGTTTCCATATCCCCACACTTTCCAGCAACTAGGGTTTCTTTCCTAAGCAAACAACACCCTGTTTGCTGTTAGCATTGTCAGGAATCTCTCCAAATGCAAGCAGAGTGGAACAGAACATGAGTACCTGTAAGAAAACTCAGAACAACAGTCTATGGGTCTGGGTGGGCCGTTCATTCTGCTGACAGTAATTTTAAAGTCTAGGATCTTCAAGGCCAGCTTTCTGCTGTTGCAGTCACCACCTCATAAACTTAGCAAGTTCCAGGAATTCGTTTATTTGCTCCCCTTGGAAGACTGGTCCAGAATCTCATCGCTCCAGTGGTTAAAAAACACCTTCCACTTTCCAACCTAAATTTATTCATGACCAGTTTATCCCCTTCTGTTCTGATGCCAGCACTGTCTTTAGGTTTAAATAGCTTTTCTCCCTCTCTGATGTTTAGCTCCCATTCTATTTCTAGAGTATGATCTTATCTTCTCCAAGTCTGTGTTTTGCTGAGCTAAACAGGTTGAGCTATTTGAGTTTCCTAAACAGGACCCTCCCTCACTCTGATGCTCATTATTGCCCTTCTCTGCACCTGTTCCAGGTTGGATTTGTCTTCCTTAAACACAAAGAGCTAAATTTGAACCTTGAAGTGCTGCAGCTTTCTGTAAGGCCATTAACAGGAACACCAAGTTAGAGATGTCCCTCACACAGAAATCACCCTTTAAATGTCACCATGCTCCATCTCAGTCTAGGTACAATCGTCCCCCTGCTACCTCTGTTGGAAAAGTGCTCCAAGGTCTCCACCACTATCCTACACACACTTGGACTTTGTAGACATTATTTTTCTTGTGCTGAAATAGGCACAAGAATGGTGTGGTTTGGTGGGTTTTTTTCCCCTAAAACAGTGGGAAGCATTCATTCTAAAGTGGGAAGAATTCATTCTAAACATGCACAGTTTGGTCAAACTGAGATCTCAGTGGTCAGTCACAGTCACCTTGGAGCCAAGTGATATCCAGCATCTTCATCTCTCCCCACCTAAAAAAGGAAAAAACCTTTCCCCGACATTTGTGGAGTACATTCTCTTAGCATTGACTCCTCTTGCACTTTTAATTTAGAAGATCACCCTGCTTGTGGTACTCCAGCTCTTCATCCACACTGTTTTTCTGCAGCTCAAGGAGTGAGCCCTAAGCCCTCACAGAATCACAGAATGTTCAGGGTTGGAAGGGACCTCGAAAGATCATCTAGTCCAACACCCTGCCAGAGCAGGATCACCTACAGTAGGTCCCACAGGAACGCGTCCAGGTGGGTTTTGAAAGTCTCCAGAGCAGGAGACTCCACAATCTTCCTGGGCAGCCTGGGCCAGGGCTCCGACACCATGGTGAAAAAGTTTTTTCTAATATTTTTGTGGAACCTCCTGTGCTCCAGCTTGTACCCGTTGCCCCTTGTCCTGTCATTGGCCATCCCTAAGCAGAGCCTGGCTCCATCCTAATGACAATCCCCCTTGACGTATTTATAAACATTAATGAGATCACCCCTCAGGCTCCTCTTCTCCAAGCTGCAGAGCCCCAGCTCCTTCAGCCTTTCCTCCCCAGGATCGTGATGTTCCATCCCTCCATCATCCCTGGGGCTGCGCTGGACTCTCTCCAGCAGTTCCCTGTCTCTGTTGAGCTGAGGGGCCCAGAACTGGACACAAGATTCCAGATGTGGCCTCACCAGGGCACACGCCAAGCTGTTCTAACATGTTACTTAAAGCACATTAACCCTGGAGTGAACTATTTTCCTTTCCACACTCAGATTTCCTTAAAAAGGAAACCACGCAATTTGGCCCATATCAGAGTCAAATACCTGGTGGGAGTGATCTGCAGAGACAAAGTACTGGAGCAAAAGAGAAAGTGATCCATTTGACAGCAGGGATGCACAATATTCACTACCAGTAGACATCTCACATGATTCCGAAAATGGGAGGATTTTGGAGATACTGTTTCCGCTACTCGGTAAAACCGAAACCACGTCCAAGAAGCCTGGAGGAGTTCATGGCACAAGTCCCAGTGATGGGGAGAAAATGCCATGGTCTTCACAGCTGAACCATTTACTGTGACTCACTGCAGTGACTCATCAGAGCAAAGCCAAGTTCAGGAGTAAAGAAGAAAGAGGTGCCACCTTTTTCCTGCTCCTTTTCCCTCATGCTGGTCCGTCCCCAGAGCTAGGGTGAACAGGCTTAGGGTTTCTCATCAGGAAGTGGCAGGAAAAGGACATTACAGGAGCTATTTTGAGACACTGGAAGGAATTTCCTTCCTTACATGGAAGGAACTTTTCCGTTCTTTCTGCTGCCACCGTCAAATCTAAAAAGACCCAGTCCTGTGGCACAGTGGAGGACCCTTATGGGTTTATGTCTCCAGTTCAGCGACTGGCAATCTGAGGCACAGGTGGGCTCGACATGCTTGCCACCAGCAAGCCCAGGAATGCAAGGCAGCTGTCTCCGCTCCCCATGGTGGTGAACACTTTGAAACCACCCTCCCAGCCTCATGAGGCAGGTTGCTGTTAGTCATATCTTCTCGGCAGCAAGAACCGTGGAGGAGGATGCTGCTCAGTGCTGCTGAGTCAGAGGGTCAGCCCCAACGCTCACCTCCCACGAGCGGAATGAGAGCTGACCTCTCAGGCAGCCAAGTGCCATCGGGTGTCCTTGCCACCCTGCCCAGGAGACTTCCCAAGCAGAAGCCACGGTAAGAGCAAGGTGCACCCTCTGAGTGGAGTACACTCGTTTGCTGGTATTTTTGCAGCCCAAGATCTGACACCCATTAGGGGAATTTCTACCTCCCTCTCTTTGGCCCAAGATGAGAAACATTGCTTTCATTTTTTTCTTTTTCTTCTGTTCTTTTTATAACGTTTCACTTGAGAAGCTATAGTCAACCAGGGGCATAATACAGGGAGCTCAAGGAAATTGCGAGTGACTCAAGAGGATGCAGAACATTTCAACTAAACAACTCAGCTCCCCACTGCAACATTTTCCAGAGTCAGAGCCACATGGCTCTGGAAATCCCACCAAATGCTGAAAGGGATGGAAAGAAATGACAAATACCTTATGAACTTCTTGCTGGCCTGGCATTACAAAGAGTCATGGACCAAAGGCAGGTCATAGTGGATGCAGCCAGCTCTGCTGCAGAGTAGAGCAGCTAGCTCACAATTGCACTTTTGGGAGTTCATGATCAGCTGAGACCTCCTTGGTTGAGTCTTCCTAGGCTGCTCATTTGTCTACTGAGGAAGGCCACATCCGAGAGGTAGAGCAGAGTGGTAGAGCTGCCTCTCACTTTTGCAGAAAGTCACAGAATCACAAAAGAAACAAATTGTTCTTCTGTTTCTCCATCAGCAAAATGGAGAGTTGAGTCTCCACAATGAAATCAGTTTAGAACCAAATGGGGTGACTGGAAAGTGTCTGCAGAGACACCAGTGGAACGGACTATTTTCTTACATTGGAGTAGGGTTCAGCCTGCAGACACATCCGCCCCCAGATGTTGAAAGATACGTGTTTGTCCACGCACAAGGTGTCTAAGCTCCCATTATAGTCAGTGGAAATCCAGTAAGTGGATCATGAGAAGTGATCCACCTCACCCTGAATCATGTACCAGGTATCCTGCTCCATGCCTTTGTAGCCCAGGACATCACAGCCCGACCGGGGTGCCTCTCAAGGGGCAACTGAATCAACATCACAGCTGGTCACTGGGAGCAGAAAGGAGACAAGAGTGATGGTGGGTGACAAGGACAAACACAATCTAGGACCTGGGAAGCAGCGTTTTCCCAGAGAAGTGACTAGGAGGAGCAGACACCACTGTGGGTTTGACAGTAGAGCTGATCAGATGAGCGTGCCTTTTGTGGATTTCCCAGTCTGTGGTGTTCACCGTTGCTGCAGGGGACTCTGGAAGGATGGGGACATGAGGAATCGCACCGCCTGGCAGGCGTTGGGAGAACCTGGGGACGTGGCTATTCCCGCCTCCTGCAACTGCCCGTTTCCACCAGGAGAGCTTGGCATCCAGCCTCAGCACAGCCTGTCCTTGCCACCCGGGGCCAGAGTGGGGCCAGTATGTGATCCTGTGACTGACAGATTCCACCGAATACACGTCAGTAAGGCCCACATCTCTCTTTTTTTCTTCTTTTCCCTCCCTCTTCTTTTTTCTTTTTTTTTTTTATTTTTTTAAATATAACTTGCTGCATTTATGCCAATGAAAACTAGTAAAAATTCAGACTGTTCCCTGCAATTTCAGTAAACCTGCCCAGTGTTGGAAGCCTCCCAGCAGGGTCATGAACTGTTTTCTATACGTCCTGTGCCTCTATTTTTAAACTGGCAGCTGGCACTCTGACATTCAAATTGCTCTTCCAAGAGGACGTGCAGGAACCAAGAAGAGCCTAAAACTTCATTGCTGTCACGCAGCCCCAAGAAACCCAGACCAAGGTGTGATACGCAGCCTGATGCATGGAAAGAGATGTCCTCCAGAGAGTTAACAAATCAATAGGAAAAACAATTGCACCATAATGTTACCCTTGCAGAGCTAAGAAACAATAGAAAGGATGGAGGCCAGAAGCTCAAAGAAATGATGGCTCTTAGCTTCCATTTATTTCCAGGGATTTTCGTTTTTGCATCTTCTCCGGGAAAGGATTCTCCTTTTATGAGATGAATCTAGCCAATGCCTCCACCATATCTGAAAATGGACTGTGAACCCGCTCCTTTCTCACCTCAGAGACTTGGCCCCATTTAGACTAACCAAGTCAGAGGGATGTGGAGACAAAAACAACATCCTGACTCTTCCTAGGCTTGCAGGCAATGGATGGTGAAAGGAGGCCACTGTGACTCATGTAAAATCAACAGAAAAACTAACTGTGTTCCCAGCAGCCTCAAATACTGGAATTTAGTTTAGCATCACAGAAAAACTTCCCAACACCAGTTCCTCCTTGGGAGTATTATCTTGGTTGAACTCAGGCATAAAGCGTTTCCTTAGCATTGAGATCCGTGTAGGAACTAGAGTATTCACAATAAGGATTTCATCCCAACACATTTTTTTCCAAATTGTTGTGACACCTGCTGTGAGTCTCCTGAATCTCAAATCTTCACCATTTAAGAGAGATGTAGATGAATTTGTGAGTAACATCCTGATGTATGGTAAGATCTGGATCCTATGAAGAGAGGAGAGGAAAATTTCTCTCCTGAATGCAAGGGAAATCAGCCAGAAATCAGGAGCAGAGGAGCGTAGACATTGGGCTTGCTCAGCAAAACACGTGAAAGAGAGGACAACCCATTACCAGAAAGCAACATCAGCAAGGAAGGCACAAGACCGTTGCTTACTCTCCGAGAAGTCACCCATAACATCGTGGAGAGAATTACCGAGGAAAAGACCTCAGCATATAAATCTCTGCAATATGTGGGTGCTTGTTCTGGCCGTTGGAAACGAAGCAGCATTGTTACTGTTTCACAGTTCATTCAGTGAGTTGAAGATGTAGCAAAAAGATGAGAGACAGGTAAACACTAGGCTACAGAAATCAAATCCTCTGAAAAACTACTTTCCAACTCATCATCACTGCCAGATGAGAAAAATCAGAAGGTGATATGGGAGCTGACTGAATTTTGGGATGGAATGGAATAGAAAAATAGAATAGAGTAGAGTAGAGTAGAGTAGAGTAGAGTAGAGTAGAAATAGAATAGAATAGAATAGAATAGAATAGAATAGAATAGAATAGAATAGAATAGAATAGAATAGAATAGAACAGAATAGAATAGAATAGAATAGAATAGAATAGAATAGAATAGAATAGAATAGAATAGCTGCAAGGGACCTACAATAACCATCTAGTCCAGCTGCCTCCCCACTTCAGGCTTTTTGAGGCTCTTAACTCTTCTTTCTCAGTGTTGATTTTGCAGAGAGCCTTGGGTTAAATTTGTCATTGAAATGATAAATCCCCATACACAGCTTTGAGGAGCTGAGATACTGCTACGTAACTACCTGGTTAAACTCATTAGACCGGACAGAACTTGTATGATGTTACTTTAGGATTCTTTGCCTTCTAACACATCCTTAAGCATCTCTCAGATGAGAAAAATTTACGAGTTGAGAAGTTATGTCAAGGATATTCATTGCCTCTAGTTACAAGACCAAGTCCTACACTGCCCGGTTGTGTTGTCTTGTTGATTTTACCATAATAACTCTGAGGAGTGGAGCGGGATGACCAAGAGAGGAAATGTTTTCCATTTTTCCAGCTCTGCACACCCAGAGAGTATTGTTACCAGTAATCCTGACCAATGTGCTGTGGCTCGAAGGTTCATGCTCACAGGCAGTTCCCAAGATACCACACGTCCATTTGAAGGGTCGAACTACCATGCATTTGTAGGAGTGAGGGTGTACACATGCGTACAAACACAACAAAAACAAACAGTCTTGGAAGCACACTTATTTCCTTTCTAGGTCCACACCCAGGTTGACTCAGCAGCTGCTCCAAACCTTCTCCCTCTTTTCCTCCAAGAGCTGACACCAAATATAGTTTTCTCAGGCAGCATCTGGAGCTACGTGATGCCTGCTTCATTCTCCCAGCACAAACTGCACAAGTGCACACACTCGCGTGCACGTGCCCTGGGACGTGCTTGAGTCATCGCATCCCTGAACATCCTCCTTGGCTGCAGCATCTGTAGAGATGGTTACTCAAAGGTCAGAAACGCAGAGATGTTTTCTCATGCAGCTTTCTCATATGATTCCACACACTGGTGTGGAAAATAATTCTGGGGAATAAGGGTTACCTGTCAGAACTTTTCTCCATCTATATATGTTTTTCTCTATGCATTTTTCCCTGGTTTAGTACACCCACTCACCAATGCAGAAGACGCCATGACCTCTATCTTGGTATGGGAGCAATGAGAGGACATGAAGTAAGGAATAGGTGAGGATTATTGATTGACAGATCTGGTGTATTCTCTCAATCTTTTAACTATACTGTTGGGGGGAACGGGAGGAGAATGAAAAAGCAAACAAAAGATGCCTTTTTATCAAACTGTGCAGGAAAAACTGAGACCACATGAGGAAGATTGTTGATAGAATTTGCTTTCATGAATCAGTGAATCAGTACCATTAGCAGCAAGTTCCCTTATCTGGGAATCACCCTGCCTGTGGTTTTCATCTCACCAACCACAACTCTGTATGTGTCAGCATAGGCTGGGGACTGACCTGCTGGAGAGCAGAGTAGGAGAAAGGGACCTGGGGGTGCTGGTGGGCAGCAGGATGGCCATGAGCCAGCAGTGCCCTCGTGGCCAAGAAGGCCAATGGCTTCCTGGGCTGGGTTAGAAGGGGAGTAGCTGGTAGGTGGAGAGAGGTTCTCCTGCCCCTCTGCTCTGCCCTGGTGAGGCCACATCTGGAATGTTGTGTCCAGTTCTGGGCCCCTCAGCTCCAGAGAGACAGGGAACTGCTGGAAAGAGTCCAGCGCAGCCCCAGGGATGATGAAGGGAGTGAAACATCTCCCTTATGAAGAGATGCTGAAGGAGCTGCGTCTCTAGCTTGGAGAAGCGGAGGCTGAGGGATGACCTCATAAATGTTTATAAATACATCAAGGCGGAGTGTCAGGAGGACAGAGCCAGGCTCCTTTCACTGACGTCCAATTACAGGACAAGAGGCAACGGGTACAAGCTGGAACATAGGAGGTTCCACGAAAATATTAGAAAAACCTTTTTCCCTGTGAGGGTGACAGAGCCCTGGCACAGGCTGCCCAGGGAGGTTGTGGAGTCTCCTTCTTTGGACACATTTAAAACCCGCCTGGACATGTTCCTGTGTGATCTACTGTAGGTGATCCTGCTCTGGCAGGGGGGCTGGACTAGATGATCTTCTGAGGTCCCTTCCAACCCCGAACATTCTGTGATTCTGTGATTAACTCACTGGGGTGATGCCTTTAGCACCTCTGAGCACACATTCTCAGAAAGCAGGGCCTGCCTCTGCAAAACTTCCAGAGGGAAGTAAGCTGAGTGGTAACCATGTCTACATCTAGCTTAGAAAGTGACTAGTACTCTTGTCTTCTTTTGTCCTTTCTTCCCAGTCTAGATGAGAAAGAGCTTGATTAATGAATCAGTGTGTGTGGTTTTGCATGGGAAGATACGTCAAGATGTGGGTGTGCCGGTAATGAGGGGTGGGATACAATTGCCTGTACCATGTCCAGTGTTAGCCAAGAAGCTGTGGGGTATCTTAAATACTCACATGGGACTGGTTGGAGCAATGGAAACTCCTGGGAAGAAGCTGCAGACCAGTGGGCTATCTCAAGGAGGACAAGTACTGAATTAAGTCGAAGACTTATCCTTGAGATGCTGTTTTCCAAGCAAGTGAGACAGTGTCACTGATTACATTTTTTTTTTGGCCAGTGAGTAAGCAGATTGAGTTGCTCTGAGAGATTTTGAAGAAGGAATGCGAGGAGAGCCTTTCAGGGAAAACAGGATCACATGCACACACTATCTGGAGAAAGCAGAGCTTAAACAGGCATAATCCCTGCCCTGTATTATTCTCCTAACACTGAAGCAACATCTGGGCATGCTTCTAGCGACTCACACACGTGTGATTCAGTAGCCCAGCTGCTCACCCTAACCCTCTGCAGAAGGTTTACCTCCCTGTAGCAGGGTCAGCAGAGTCAAGCCCTGCAGCCTCCTTAGCTGTAAAGCTCGCAGAGCAGCTTCATAACTTCAACCACCATTGAGAAGGTGCTTCACTTCTGCCAAGCCTGCTAAATAACCGGTAACCTCCGTCAGTGGAGAGTGTGAGGTGGTAACCTCTTAAATCACCCCCATGTGAGTTGCCAGAGTTTGTCTGGAGAAAACCTACAGCTACCTTTCATTGGCAAGTTGCTTTCCAGTCCCAACAGAGAGGCCAAGGAATCAAGTGGAATAAGCTACCTTCTGTCCCTCTGAGCTGGTTTCTCCAGGTCAAAACCAAACCCCTTTGGCAGGCAAGTTAAAAAAAAAAAAAATAGAAAAAAGCAAGCTAACGCTTTGGCTGCTGGCGCATTACCTGGTCTGTGGATACACAGAGTAATTCAATCTGCAGGGCTGTCTTTCTGGCACCTCTCACAAGCCCTAAAAATTCAATCCACAGTGAGAAAGAAAACAGAGCAGGGTTTGTTTGGTTCTTTGCCCTGTTGTAGAGAGACTGGGGGACAGTCACTGGGAAAGGAGACATTTTTCATTTAGGAAGCAAAGCCTTTTGCCCTTCATAAGACAAGATGTACATACACCACATTTCTCTCTCTCTGTTTGCCTGACAAAACCATGTATTTGCATTAATTTTGCCGTAGGAAGAGGTCTGAAGTAGACCTTAAGAAAGCACCTAAGGGCTGTATCCAGACAGCTTATTCCTGTGTTGAAAACGGATTTAGATTAAAGTGTGGGAGACAGCTCATCTGATTTCCACAGTCTAGACATCTCAGCAGAGACATTCACTTACAACTTCTGTATATAGGACACAGAGAGAAATAAGTAGCTCTAAGAAAATGGTTCATCTCACCAAATCCAGATGATAAAATTAGGATCCTGTGCTGTGAGTGCCTACTTTTTTTTTTTTTTTTGCTGAAGCACGGGCCTTGTTCTGCTGTAGAGTTACAGTTCGCCAGTGTTGCTCAGATGCCTACCAACATGTCCAAGCTCAAGAGAAGAATAAGCAGCGTAGAGCACCTCCTGCTCAGGCTTGCCAGAGTCTGGCTCCCTGCCTGTTCAGTCAGTGGAGAGAAAGGGTCATGTTGCTTGCTCGAAACATCTGTAATAAATGAGGTGCTTTCATTCCTTGCCTCTCTCCACTGGCTGTGCAGAGAATTAGGCTCAGATAGTAGGTGGTCCTTTTACGCTTATGAATGTGGTCTCTTAAGAGGTAGGTCAAACACAGCTTCAAGTGACAGGAATACTAGTCAACCTGAAAGAGAGCTGTGCTCCAAAACCACTCCAGTTATATCTGTATAAATCTCTATCTAGATGGGAGTACTTGGGAAAAGTGAAGATCAATCAAACAGAGGTGTGGAGTTAGCATGCCTATTAGTTAGAGCACGTTCAATCCTGGTTTGGATTTTTCCCAAATAAATAAAGCAGATTTATCTTTACTTAGTCCCAGCAAGCCTGGAAAAGAACATCTCTCCTTAGCTGGAAAAGCAAACCTTGTTTTATGTGAAGACTGGGATCCAGCATCTTGGCTTCTGGGACCAGCTACGCTCAGCAAGAAGGACTAGACCAGAGAGAGATGCTACAGAAGTGTATTATATTGGTACTTATGTTACCTTATTGGTTGTTGCCGTGCACTCTACTACCTAGTACTTGAGATGCGTGTCAGCTGGGAACAGCGGGACTGTCCTCCCACCACTCAAGGTAGGCCATTATTTTCCTTTGGGACTCTAGGCAGGGTGACAGTGTGTTAATCTTTCTGATTTTACCATTTCGGATGCACTCAGGAATTCCTGCGCTATTTGTCATTATCATCCCCAAGAAGCCACAGAAGTCTACGGGCAAAAGGAAACCACAAATCAGTTGCAAGAAATGTAGAAGAACTGCAGCTCTGCTATCAAGGGCTGTTGATGTGAATTAGTAATTAACGTCAGTATGTTTCCCCCACATCCCCAAAATTAAAATCTCTTCCTGCTCTGAACCATAATTTCTCTCCAAGCCCCGCAGTTACACACATAATCCAAGCCTGCTTTAGCATGGAGAACATAAAGAGTTAGTATAGTAAAGCTCGTGTGCTGTTTTCCACAGCTGGTGTCCCACCAGGACATAGCATGATTAACGTTATATCTGGCTTTCTCTGACTTTGCCAGGACCAAAAAGGTTGAATGGCAGGTCTCTGACATGAGCCTAGACTTAGGGTCAAGCTCACCCTGAGGTCTGCCAGCTGTACATGTTTGGAGGCCATGCACACTGCAGGAGCTGTTAAACAGGTTTGTATTTTCCAAGCGTCAAGAGTTCCATCATCTCCGGCAAAAAGGAAGGCAGGTAACAGAGCATTTCTGAAGTTCAGATGCTTTATCAGATTCATCTCATGGGCAAAATTTACCATGCCATGCTCCCTCCCTGGCAGTGCTCAAGGCCAGGTTGGATGGGGCTTGGAGCAACCTGGGCTGGTGGGAGGTGTCCCTGCCCAAGGCAGGGGGTTTGGAACAAGATAGTCTCTAAGATCCCTTCCAACTCAAACCATTCCGTGATTCGTGATTCTGTGATTCTCTGAGGCTATGGCCCTTCAGCCATAAAAATCCATGAAACTACCAAAATACAGTCAGCTTGACAGCCATATATGAAAACATAGAAACATTACATTCTGCCCTGAAAAACCTGACTTCCTTATTAATTGCTGACTTGTTCTCTCACATGAACAGGGTTGGATGCTCCTGATAATGTCTGTTTCTCTCGTGTTATTCTTGCATATTGTGGTTTCAGATGAACTGAGTGCACCAGAATCAGCATCAAAATATCAGCCAGAAGCAAAGCTGGTTTTCTGAAACACCTCTGCTGCATCTCAGCAGTGAAGCCAGTCTCTGAGAAAGAGGTGCAGCTACTACCAGCAGTTCTTCATCTTACAATATCACAGGCTGGTTCCTTTGGCTGATGTAGCTGTTAGAGTAAGTGGTACTTGACGAAACTGCTGCGTCTCCTGTGTCACAAGTGATTTTCAGAGACGTAGCGTGACTGTTCTTCCAGTTCTTTGCAGGAGTCGTCAGCAATAAGCTGAATTTGAGGGGATTTCTTGGAATGCAAACCCGTTGACAAGGGAGGTGGCCATTTCTCATGCTGACTGCCCTTGTCATGTGGTGGCTTGTAATGTTTGACTTGGCTTCCTTCAGCAAGCCCAAATCCCACTGTCCTCATCAAGGCATTCTATGGAGTCATAAAAAGAAGATCTGGAAAAGACTAATTAGATCATTTTGTCTGTTCACCCTTGGCCAACGTAAAGTTGTTCCCTACTGTATATTCCCCCAGGTTTTGTTCTGAATGACGCAAGTCCAAGGGCTTTCACTGCTGTCTTCCATGGCTTTTTAAGTTAAGGAACATTTCCTTCTGCCTGTTTTCCATTACTTGACTTCATTCTGTGACTCTTATTTCTAATCCCTTTTCCTTTCTTAAATAATTTTTTTCTCTGCTTAGTCCTCTCCTAGTATTGCTTTTTAGATATAGGAATCAGATGCCTGGGAAGCGTGTTAGTAGATCTTCCAATATTTCCTCTGCTACTGTTTTTTCTCTGCCATTTTCAGCAGCTGTGGTTCCAGCGTCACCTTAAAGGATGGTGTGATGGGGATGCCAACCCTTCTGCCAATATTCTATTACTCTGCTTTGCAACCCTTAACCTCAGGGGGGTGGTGCTAACGGCTAACCTAATTCAACCTTTGCACATAAATTATTTCCAGTTTCTCACATATTTCAAGTTTGCAACTGAGTTCTTCATTCATCTTGTTTTGGACTAAACTTATTTGATCTTTATTTCTAGACAATCCTATGCTCCAAATGGACTCTCCAGTTCATCCACATCTTTCTTGCAAAGGTCTAACCAACAGTGACTGGAGCAAAACTGCTTCACTCCACTGAAGGGCTATATTTCTGCTAGTACAGCTCAGTACAATACTAATCTTTTTTTAACAACAGGAGAAATTTCTTGATCCGTGATCAGTTTGTAATCTATCATAGCTCCCTCTCTGCAGAACTGAGGCCTGCACAGTTCTTCCCCATTTGACATTTATCCAGGCAATGAATCTTGCTCAAATATAGTCATTGCACGTGACTCATTTGAATATCATCTGCTTTTTATATCTAGACTTTTACTGCTTGGCTATGAAATTGCTGCCTGGGCCAGGAGAATCAGAACTGCAGCCTATGATTGCAGCCCACAGATTTGCCTGGTTCAGTGGCCTCTCCTAAAGAAACTGCCATGTGTCAAAATGAGTGATCAAGTCCCTGATACTTCAGGCAGAATAACCTCAGGATTACCAAGCTTGCTTTCACTGTATCTGGATGGGTTTTGCCACAGAATCATGAATACCACTTTCCTTTTGGACTCCTGTGTCTCCCATCCAGCACTAAAGAAAAGGCTGATTTCCTACAAGAAATCTCCTTGGCTTCAGACAAAAGGCACATCCACGGTGGCAAAATATTCTCCTCTAATAAATGATTAGGCTGGGTGCAGGAAATAAACAGATGTGGGTAGGGAAATGGTGGGTGGTACCGTGTCAGATTAGGGGGGTTGTATGAAGTCACCCAGGGCAAAACATGTAGGGAACTGGCCTGAGCAGGATAAGTTGGAAAAGTGTTATTGCTGCTGGAGACCCAGGAGAAGAAATGACCCTGGGTTGACTTGTGCATTCCCAAGATGAACTTGACAAAGCTGCCAGCTTAGAAAGGAAACATCTTTTTCCTTTCAGACAGAGCCCTCCCAGGTACAACAGCTCCTGCTGCACCACGCTCGAAAATAAATTAAAAAATACCCATTCTCCCATCAGCACCACCTTGACGTCTCCCTGGCAGCCTGTCCTCTCCACGGGCACAGGGTCACCAACCTCATCAGCAGCCTCCTTCCCTCATCCTGGCAGTCCCAGACCACAGAGCCAGCCCAGCTTCCCCATCGGGGCAGCGGTAATGGCCCCGCGCGTGTCCAGACGCTGGTCTGCCAAGATGTTTGTGTAGCTAAAGCAAAGCAAATAGTTCACCTACCTTCCAAAGGACATCACCAAGTTAAAAACAGATGGAGAATGCTGGCGACAGAGGGATGTCCTTTTTTTTTTCTTTCTTTTTTCCCCCCCTTTCCCCCCCTTCAGTGATTCAGAAGGCCAGTAACAGCGTTCTAGCCCTGGCTTTGAACCAGTGTATCCTGTTGAGTCATGGCTGATGTCTGCAGTCTA
The DNA here is from genome assembly GCF_000703405.1 of Apaloderma vittatum. Lineage (NCBI taxonomy): Eukaryota > Metazoa > Chordata > Aves > Trogoniformes > Trogonidae > Apaloderma > Apaloderma vittatum. The sequence goes on from NW_009712230.1 coordinate 19,964, forward strand.
ATCTTAACACATGTGGATGGGCTTGTTAGAACTTGTCATCCATCCCTGGCTACCAAAATATCCTCCTGCTTGACCTACCCCATGGATTGCACAATATAACTTCTATGTTTGTTGCGTGCGGGCACACGCACGAGCGTGAATGTGCTTTTGAGAGTGCAAAAGTTTACGGATGAGACAGAGGTGCAGAAGTAGCTGGAAACACAATGGTCTATTTTTTACCCTCTTCCCCGTCCCTGTTTTTAAAAAATAAGTTGTTTTTTTAAAAAAAAAATCAATTCAGCCAGAACGAGAGACTTTTAAAAATTTGGCATTTCTCAATCAGGCTTTGTCACTGGTCTTCTGCACAATGATATCAGTGATATTTTTGACCAAGCTGGTTTCTACCACTGGGTGATACTATATGCCCACGAACAAGCCAGGAATTAGGGAAAGCTAGTGATGTTGACTAGTTAAAATGCTATCAAATACTAGCAAAATGTTTAAGTGTTGGGCAAGTGGCTTTTAACTTTTATTATTACTCTTATTTGCTGATCCCCAAAAAAATCCCAACAGAAGGACAAACGTACACATGGTAAATCCAGGCCTACTGTCTAGTAAGACTTCACACTCTTAGTTACATTTTTCAGTGTTAGCAAGAGGCCACAGAGCTTTCTCTCCTCTCCCTGTGTGCAGGACCAAAGATCACACGTTTAAAACCGATGTTCTGGGCAGATAGACAGATAAGAAGCCAAACAGGAGAATGCACCGATGAGATGAGATGAGATGAGATGAGATGAGATGAGGACTCACACTGGAAAATTTACGTGCAGACCCTCCCCGCTTCAAAAGTACCCAGATGGAGGATTTTTCTTGGCCTGAGTTATAAAGATAAAGCACATTTGCAAATGCAGATCCAGATTGAAGTTCAAACAGTCCTAATGTTCAGGAATGTTCTGATTTGTGGTTTTGGTTTCAGTCCACATCAAACTTTAAAATGAAGGATGAAGAGAGATTGCTCTCAAGATAGCAGGAGATAGACTGGTGTGACCAGGGCTCTAGTATTTTGGGCAGTAGCTGAAACTCTCCAAAACAGAATTTCCCTTTCGTATGCAAAGCTACAGAACACTTAGCACTCTAAAATTTTTTCCTGGTGAAATGCTGGGAGACTTGCCATTGACTTCAGCAGAGTTTGGATTCCCTCCTAAACATTTAATCCTCCATATGGGGTAAGTATTTTTCATACTTTTTTTGCAGATGGGGAAATGGAAAGGAATCACGTTGTAGCTGCTCACCCAAGGCCAAAGCACGGTCAACGTGGACTCCAAATTTCCTGGTGTTGAGCCCTGTGCTTGGACCTTGTGCCATGGTCTTCCTGGAGAATAGGACACTGGAGGCCACACACAGTGTATGTGTTCCTATATTCTGCTTGCTGCTTTCCTGGACCCAGGAGAACATGGTCTGCCTCTGCTGCCTTTCTTCCACCTTAGCCTGCTAGCCAGGACATAATCCAGCCCCCAGGAAGGGCAATGTCAGAGCAGGGACAAAAAGTGCCCCCAAAACTCCTTCGACAGCCTGTTGTAGGTTTGAGCAACTCCTTACCAATTCTCAGAAAATGATAATATATTGGGATTAAATCAGGCCTGTGCTGGACCAAAGCTAAACATCCAAGCTGCCTTTCTTCCAGCAAAAGTGTAAGATGCTAGATGAGGTTTCAAAAATAGCTCTGTGGTAGCCCAGGGTTCTCCCTGTCTTCTGATACCAGAATTATTCCGTGCATATTCCTAGCCCTTGTTCTGTCCACCAGGAGAGTCCAGGAGACCTAAGCCCCAAGATAAGCACTGCAGGCAAGGATTGAATGAGATGAGATGAAACCACAGCCTGTAGAATGTGATCTTGGTGCAATTCAATCCTTCTCTGTTGACTTGGAAGAGACACCCCTGACAGAATATCCCCCGAACCGTTAAATGACTTCTTTTGACCCATTTGTCACAGAAGATTCCCAAATCTGTCCTAAATATTATAAAAAGAGATGGATACGTATCTCTGAGACACTACAGTTATCTAGAAAGCAGGGAAGAGAAAGCCCTTGTGGGTCAGACTTTGTCTTAGTCATGCCCCAGTAAATTTACGGGAGCAACTCGTACAGTTCCACAAGAACACAGTGATTAACCTCTGGGCCTCTTTTCCATCCCCTTCCACAGTAATGAGGTCTGCCTAGATACTGATGAGAGTTACAGCCATGAAGCAGAGAGATGAACCCATCTGGGAGGGTGGGCAGAGGACAGTGCACAGAAGGGGCAAGAAGAACCACTGGACCTCTGATAAATCCTTCAAATTTCCATGCCTCAGTTTCCCAAACTGTAAACCGGGAGTGATGAAATCACCTGGAAACAGTTCTGAGATCCATTGGTGAAAAAAACCACTAGGTGTTACTTGTTCCTAATATTACACTAACAGCTCGTCTCCTCAGTAGCACTAGCGGATAAAGAATAAAGGGCACCCTGCCAGGAAAATGCTTCTAATAACACAGAAGTGCTGCGAGCTTTGCAAATAAAACTCTTACTGGGGAACCAGTGTGCCCAGGAATATGTAGCTTTGTGATGTAAAGGCTCCTGGCCTCCAACCAAGTGCTTTGGGAAAGGGTCCCAGCTGCATGCCGAGGACCAGGTGAGGAGGGATGTTGGTGAGCAAAGCAGCCGTTGGACAGTGTGGTCCTGCACCATCACAGCACACCCAGTAGGCCAGGGAGAGTAACCCTGGTCGCTGACTGGAGCAACAAATATCTGAGAAGGTTACAAAACTCAGCTGTGTTCTGAGGTGGTCTTCAAAGTGCATTTCATGGGCATTTGGAGTTGGCCAGTTGAAGCCAAGGAATGCTACGCAACAGTTGTAATGCACTGACTTGATACTCAAAAGACATGATCTGCTTCATGAAATCAGATTTGCGGTGGCTTAGTCATGCGTAACAACAGTGATTTTGGAGGGGCTATCCTTTCATATCAGAATGAACAAATAGCAGCGGGTAACGTTTGGACCATGTTGCTGGGATTGTCAAGTTTATCATTGTGACTTCTAACTGACATGTACAAAATGTAATATAAATTTAGTCATAGAGGGGGCCTTTTAAAAGGTGTTAAGCACAGTCTCAGCAGTTCATCTGCGCCTTGACCCCATGAGACAGAGGTAGAGACTGTCAAGGAGCCAGACTACAGCAGTGGTCCCCAAGTGGTCTCCATTCAGAACACTGGTACAAACTAGGATGCAGTCCAGGCTGTTCATAGAATTGTATAATCATACAATGGTTTGACTTGGAAGGAACCTGAAAGATCATCTACTTCAACGCCCTGCCATGGGCATGGACACCTCTCACTAGATCAGGCTGATCAAAGCCTCATCCAACCTGGCCTTGAACACTTCAAGGGATGAGGCATCCACAACTTCTCTGGGCAACCTGTGCCAGTGTTCCATCACCCTTGTAGGAAAGAACTTCCTCCTAACATCTAATCTAAATCTACCCTGCTCCCGTCTAAAACCATTGCCCCTTGTCCTATCAATATACGCCCTTGTGAGCAGCCTCTTCCCAGGTTTCCTATAGCCCCTTCAGGTACTGGGAGGCAGCTATAAGGTCTCTCTGGAGCCTTCTCCAGGCTGAATAAGCCCAACTCTCTCAACCTGTCCTCATAAGATAGTTGCTCCAACCCTCTGATCATCTTTGTGGCCTCCTCTGGACCCACTCCAATAGGTTCATTCAACCCCTCCAGAATTGTGCTGAAACTGTGTTTCATTTGTCATCACTACATTTTCTTCTTCCTGTCCTGACCGTAGTCAAAATTACACTCATCTCTTTTCTTTCCTTGCCTCATTTCATTGTCAAGAAATGTCACCATACCTTTCAAGGTGGATCCCGAGCAATCATCACCATGACACTCTGCAGCAGAAATGCCAGTTGAAGTAGTTCCAGCATCATGTGCCGGCACTCAAGTCTGACCATACTCCACTCTCTCAATTTCCCATGTTTGAGTAAAACAACATCCTTGCACGGAGAAAGCGTTGTGATCTGCTTTGAGAATCATTTCATGTGGCTCATCAATGAACTCAAAGAACTACCATTGGGATGTGGTGTAAGCAGTTTAAACAGACCAATTAAACCACGTGGCTCGGGGGATCAGTGAATGGGTTGGATCCCAACCACCCTGACAATGAGTGAAAAGGACAAGATAACAGCAGCAAGGATATGGCCTAGATAATTCAAGCTAAGGAAGAGTTTCCAGGTTTCCACTGGATTCATTGGTCTCAAGTCCAGATACACTAGTGTAGAAAATAATTCAGACACCATCTCCTCTCCATGAAGAAAGAGAGAAAACCTTAGAAAGCAATTCAGGCCTTACACGGGTTTCATCTGCCTCTAGTCAACCTCCCTCCATCAAGCAGCAAAAGAGATGAGGTCAGTGGGACTTCTTTTGTCAGACGCCCCACGGACCACCTGTGGTTAGATGGGATGAATGGCAAAAGAGATGAGATCAGTGGGACTTCTTTTGTCAAACCCTCCACGGACCACCTGTGGTTAGATGGGATGAATCAGGGTGAAATGAAGCCAAGCTTAGATTTTTCAGGGGATTAGAAAAGGAGCCAATGTGGGCTGAGTGATGATGGCAACAGAATATCCCTTCTGTTTCAACAGAGACCCTCAAAATAAGGAGGGGAGATGAAGGAGCAGAAGGAAATAAGCTTTCTGAAGCCAGCACCTTCAAAAGTCAAGCCTGATGATATGTGGATTAGAAGATTCCAACTGATTTAGCTGCATATAATGTAAAATATCAGAAGAAAATTTAATTAAATGTAGCATATTTCAGTCTTCTTGGACTTCTTTTTTTAACCTAGTTGAAAATACTTCTTTGAAAGCTTTGGTGATGAATTATGGACTTTGAAAAATTTCATTAAAAGTTTCTATTGTTTTAAATTGTCCAGATTTTTTACTGAAAGAAATTCAAAACTGGAGCCAATTGCTCCAATATTTGACCTAGATTAAAATGCTTGGATAGATATTTTGGGTTTTTTAAAAAAAAAAATTACCGATTTACATTGGTTTAATTAAGAATGTGGTTTTGTATTACTATGCTGAGAAGAGTGATGGAACAATATTTCAGGAAGGGGGGAAAACATGCAATGCGTGGCAGTTTTTGAGCTATTCCACAAGGCAAGAGATAAAATATTTATTGCTTATGTTGTTAAGTCTAAAGCAGCCATGGGGAGCACAGCAGTGGCTTGTAGTCCAGTTTAGAGGTGCTTTCATCAAATTCACCATTACCAAGGAAGCAGAGCTTTTAAAAATAGTAGGTCAAAATAGATTGAGATCTTCGGCTCTAATTTTGAAGCTAATTGAGCTCTGAGCAGAATGGAATGGGCAACTTACAGGGGTGTCTTCCAACACGAATTTTTTATTTGATTTCTACATGACAGATGATGATGTAGCTCTGAAAATTCCTGATACTACAGTATATGTATGCCAGGAGAGGAGACATAACTTTGACATTGAGAAGGGGACTCTTTTGTGGTCAAATGGCCATGACCCCTGGTATGAAACTCCTCCAAGCCTCAGTAGGAACTCAGAGAGCAAATTTACAGTCTTTTCTGGTTTGAGTAAACCCTGTATTTGCAGGAGGTGGCTGCCTGAGTCGCTGTCAAACAGAAGGCAGCAGATGCAAGATGAAGTCATGGTTTGCTCTCATTTGGAGGATAACTCCACTGGGGCTCAGCTGAGTTCTGGTGTCATGGTTTCTATCTATCCTGGGCATGGAGCCAGATCTGAGTCTAAAGTGTTCCAAAACGGTCACTGGTTAGAGAACAGGAGCCCAAAATATGTAGACACAACCAGACATGTAGTAACTCACAAGGAGAACCATCTAACGCTGCCAGAACTTATTTAGAAAACCATATAACAAAACTGGCTTCTGTCACTTTACACTCCTGCTATGTTGCTGTGAACCAACATGACTCTGCTACGTTATCTGGAATGCCCAAGTCTCTGGTAACCCCCTCACATTTAGCTACTCTTCCTTCTTGGTCTTCAGGACACCAAGCCACACTGCTTCTGTCCAATGTGCTTCCCTCTTCTCCACTGGCTTTGCTCCAGGACTGAACTGAGGAGGGAGAGATGGACACTGCTGGCAGGAGATTGGAAAAACTGAATCTGACAGCTGCTGAGGGCTTCCTATTTTGGCAGCACACAGACAGGTATTATGATCCATGAGCCACCACCACTCCCATTGGCCTTCTCATGAGGCAGGACAGAAGATTAATTTGCTGGGACCTACTATGACCCGAGAGGGTAACATCAAACTGACAACCACAACCCACGGCACTGAAAAGGCTGGTCAGTCTTGTCTGAATATTCAAGTTAACGTGCATAAGAATCTAATTTTGAAAGCCCTATCCTACTCTTGGCCCATTAATGACACACTTCGGTCCTATCGAGATGCTGTTTGCTGTTGGATCAGGAGTCCGAACACCTGCATGTGCACAATCAATGGTGACAGGCAGTGAGAGCTCTGCATCACTTTAGAGGCTCAGGAAGACAAGTGTAGTTACATATTCTGGGATTCTCCTACCAATTTTAGCCGTCACTGATGTATTTGAGTTGTATTAGTTGCTAAAGGCTTTGCCTGAGTACCAAAGCCCCGAGATACCTGACACTGCCAAAAAATGAGTCCAATCTTGAGAACCTCAGGTAATATCCTCCACCTTTCTAGGGCTGATAAGTTTTGTTTTAACCAGGGACAGAACCAGGAACTCCCGTGCTATACGAAATTCTCTTACGGTGAAATTTAAACTTTTGCTCCCTCCATATGTGAGATTGCACAGAAATACACTCCATATGCAAATATTTAACTTTTTCTTGGAAAAGAGAGGAAATGCGTTGGCTCTGAAATACTTCAGAGAAAAACATAATGTTTTGACGTTTCTGAATCAGACAGTTTTGTTTTGCTTCACTGAACCAAAATGAAAGTTTGCACTTCAGCTTAATCCAAGGCGCATCTGAGTTCTGTAGAACAGTCTTTTAGCTGACTCTTCTTTAGAAGCCAAGGGGCAGACAGGATGAAAAAATGCCCCAACCAAACCCATCTTTCTACCTCCAATAAAATAAATTTTATGGTCTTGAGCTTGCTCAGCTGATTCTGCAGTGCAGAGGAGGGGCTCAAAGGGTACAGGAGTTATAACATGTATTTATTCTTGGTTTGCTGTCCGTGGTGTGAAAGAAAGAAATGAAGATCATTCCAAATGAAGGAAGATAAGGTACTGAAGAAACACATCCATAATCAATACCAGAAGGAAGATGAGAAACTGCTGTGAAGTGAAACAAAAGGGACCATTGAAGATGGATGATATAGAGGAACAGGCTTATAAAAATTACATTTAAAAGACAGCGAACGTATTCCTGGCCCACATTATGACTGGGAGCAGAAGGGAAAGCAGAGAAGAGGACACTGCAGCAAAGGCACACTCACTATCACAGGATGGGCACTTTCAGCCTCCCGTAGCCTCAGGGTGGCACACCATGACTGGGTTTCTGCCTGTGCCTCTGCTTATGCACATGTACTGGATGCCCACAAGACAACCTCTGTCCTGCATGGGAGGAGAGTTGTCATCATACAGTTGTCAAGTACTCCAGAGTCTCCTGAAGTATGACTCCTCCTGCTACATCGCAAGTCTGGATGGTTCTGTTCGTGGTCCTCACCCTAACAGATGCTTGTGGGACAACCCAGGGAAGTGTTCTCAGATAAGCAGTGTTTAAACAACATGGGACATAAAAATGGGTTTGATCACAGCCCCTGCAGATCTGGGAATGACCCACAGCACACCTGGGAGCATCTTGATGTTCTCATACACACCGCAGACAACACAGCTTTCACCCTGTACACCTCCTTTTGCTTTAGTCCAGCATGGGCCTTCTACATGAGGTTGGCAACTTGGCCATAGCTACTGTTAACTTACATTTAACTTCATCCTCTTGATGTTAGCAGAGCAGAAAGGCTACAATGGAATAAAAAAGGCCATATACAATCAAAAACTAAAGTAATAACAATGCTGTCATACCTTGACAGTTATGGAAAATGGCTTTCTTCAACATGGTCTTTTCCTTGGGTTGATGTTACATTTTACCCCTCTTCTCACCAGTAATTCCTGTGGGATGTAGACACTTTTATTTTACTCCTCGGTCTAGATTTCTGCATACTGTTAGCTGAGCACAGTTGCTTCACTCCAGCAGCAAGCACATACATCCATTTTTCAAAGGATTTAATTTCTTGGTTTTTAGAAGGGGTACTGAGATCCTTAGAGTCTTAAACTTTCCTCTGATACAGCAGGAAGGGAGGGGGTCTTTCTACAGGATCTCAGTACTGTTCAGCGGCACTCACCGTGCTGGTCAGGTGGGATTTTAATGCTGCAACACTATATATAAATGTGAGATTGTTATCTAGGAGGAATGAGCCAAAAAAGAAGCAGAGGAAATTTTCAGTGGAATTATCAGGAAATGTTTCTCAATGGCGAGACAAACTGTCAGCCTGCAAAGGAGTCTCTTGGGGAGAAGTAGTGATTTTCCCCTCGTGAGTCATGTTTTGTTGAACAGGACAAAGAAGTCAACAACACACAGGAGGGGAGGTCTTGTAACGACAGTCAGGCTCATGGATTTGGAAGAGGCAGCAGACGCTACTGTCCGTTCTGTCAGTTTGATCAGATGTCATCAACAAGGAGAAATAATTCAAGATCCTCAGCATTAGTCTGGTGTAGCTCGCTACTGAAGGGTGTAAATCTTAGTAACCAAAAGCAGTTCTGGATTTATGTGTGGCTCTGGGGATTGCAGGTAGGACACACCTCACACCCAAAGTTGGATGGATAAAAGACAATCTACTTCAAACGTGAACTCTTTTTTCATTTTGCCTTTTTTTTTTCCCAAAAAAAAAGAGCATATAATGCAAACAAAAAGAGAAATTATTAAGTTGCATTGCAAACAAATACACAAATACACCAAGTGGCAACTTTGTTGTGTAAGCCCTGATCAGATTTGAGCCAGGGATCTAAATGACGAAATGTTAAGTGAGATCCAGAATATACTTGCATGGGATGCAACTATTAATATAATTTTGCTGATTGACTCTTCAATGTTTTTCCAGGTGACACTTTTGCCAAACTCTTCCATAGGAACAGCTGCCATGAAACCAATGTAAACCCAATCTATAGCAATCTAGCCCAGAAATGGATGCTTAGGGGAAGAGGTAGGACGTCAGGAATCAGTTCTCTTCTCTAACTTTATCCCCATGCCCATTTTTGTTTGTGTGTTATCCATGACCCACATGGCTCCAGATGATTTCACTTCAGGCACCTCGTCCCCAGAGTGGACTCCAGAACTGCAATTTGGGCTCTTAAATCCTCCAGCAGTGAGAATTAGATACTTCAAAATACGATCCCAGAAATCAACTCGGTGGCAAAGGATCCGTGCTATGTTAGCTTTCTTGCAAATGCTGGAGACTTGATCTTTGCCATTCCCATTTCCCAAGTATATACAGAATTATCAGAAAGTCTTCTGTTAATTTTGCAAGGCCACTGGGACTCCCAAAAAGTCTGCATAGAGAGGGACCTTAAAATTTCATCCTAACGCCTTGTTGTTATCTCATGAAGAATCATCATTTATCGACTCTGGTAGTTACAGTGACAAGAGCTGAAGCCCAGCAGCCATCACTGATTTTAAAATTCTTTAGCCACATGTAGCAACTGGAGTCCCTTATTCTATTTTCCTTTCCAATAGCTCTTGAAAAGTGCTTTAGAGTCTCATTCTCTGCAAATGCTACTAATTTCCTACATCTGCAGATCTAAAGAGGTGGAATCCCTTATGGACTCATCCACAGAATCATAGAATAATTGGGTTGGAAGGGACCTTAAGGATCGTCTCGTTCTCACCCCCCTGCCCTGGGCAGGGACACCTCCCACCATTCCAGGTTGTTCCAAGCCCCGTCCAACCCGGCCTTGGGCACTGGGCAGCCTGGGCCACGGTCTCACCACCCTCACAGTGAAGAATTTCTTCCTAATGTCCACAGCACTCCTGAAAACCAACACACTTCTGGGCATTAATGCCTGTCTTGGATCAGAACTGGTACTGTACTGCCACTTTAAAAAAATACAAATACATATATAAGACTTTTGTCATGGTGTCATAGTACTTTCTAGGGAGAAAGACGGATGGAACTAGGACACTTAAGGCCTTGAGCAACCTGGTCTAGTTGAAAGAATCCCTGCCCATGGCAGGGGAGTTGGATTAGATGGTTTCTAAAGTCCCTTGAACTTAAGACATTCTATGATTCTATGACACTTTCAGTAACATTTTGCTTTGAATGGTGTGTCCAAATGTTGTCATCATGCTCTCAGTTGCCTTTCATAAAGCTGTGAGCAAGTGACAAGGTAGTATCCTAGCTACCAGGGTGTAAGAAGGAGACAACCCTCAGGGTATACAGTTATGTCGGGACAGAAGTATCCCCAAGGACCTCTGGGCATTCCTCAGCAGCAGAATTCATAAGGTCATAGAATGATTTAGGATGCTGTGGTTTTTTCAGTCCCAATAAAGGAGGCTTGTAGAGTTTAGGCACTTGTGGGCAGGTGATTTGAGGATCACCATTAGCCTCCAAGTTGACAAAGGCTCTTGCACACCTGTCTGGATTTAAGCACCTCTGCTTGCCCCAGACCACTGATGTTGAGCGTGCACTGAAGTGACATCTTCCACCCAAAATCCCTGAACTACTATAAACGAATCTGCAAGTAGTCACTCCTCGTCCCTCACGTACCTTTCCTCCAATCAAGCCTTAGAAACACAGAAAACCCAGTGTTGGCCAGGGCAACAAGTTTATTTGTTGACAGAGACTTCTCTTTCCAGGAGTTGTTTGAAAGAAGTCACACGGCTTCCATGAAACCCGGAGTGACCTTATACCCTGAGCCATGGAAATTTGTGTGATGTTACTCAACCATTTGAGTTGCTCGGTTTCCTGGAAATTCTAAGAGAAATTCAGGAAACTTGGTGGACGCTGTGAGTAATTCTTTATGTATTTATTTTTATGCTTTGCATGGTAGCAAACAAGAGAGCATAAATTCCGTAAATATGGAAGAATGTTATCTGGAACTTAGTCCCTGGGGACTACCCCAAAGCCAACCACCAGGTTTCCTCGGGTCTGTTAAGCCTGGCTTGTTATTGTAATTCACATCAAAACATCCTTCAAAGACAACCTCGAAGGCCAGACCAGGAAAACTCAGTTTTGACTCATTTTTGTTTATAACCACATTCTGACACGATGAGGTCTAGGAGGACTTGTGAACAGCAGATTCCCACCATGCGTCTTCAAGGATCAGAGTTTACCTCCAGAAGCCTTCTCTGGAGCAAGCAGGGGGAGAATCAGGAGGAATTTGTGGCAATTTGGTGACATAGAATCATAGAATCATAGAATGGCCTATGCTGGAAGGGACCTTAGAGATCATCTAATCCAACCTCTCTGTCATAGGCAGAGACACCTCTCAACCCTCTCAACTAGATCAAGAAACACATGGGGACCAAACAGGGATGATTGTCTTCTGGTTGTGGCAAGTGAGAGATAGTGAGATGATGAAATTTGGAAACTCAAATGGAAAGACTCAGGCTCAGGTGCTTTGCAGCCAGTAGCAACGCACACTAATGGCAGCCAAAAATCCCTGAGCAGCTTATACTACATCAGAGGACCCCAGAGGACAGAATCAGTGTAAAGTTCACTCACACATTTTTTTCAAATGCCTACTTAATTGCTTTCACTTAGAGTCAAGTTGCCTGTTGTGCTGCCTCAAAGTCAGGGCGAAGCCAAATCGTTTGGGTAAATCTCAAGATATCAAAATATTTTCGTAGCTCTAGCACACCAAGAGCATTCAAAGCCAAGAAAGACGTGATTAAATGAAAACATTAGCCCAGAGTGCTGAGGGCCTGCATGGCAATCACAACACAGGCATGGACCACAGAGGTCTAATCATTTTCACATTTGGATGCTTGACCTTGCTGGGTATTCTTGAACTGCAGCCACGGGGTGGGAAAATCAGTGTCAAGATCACCCAAGGCTTGGTCCTGCGAAGTGTTGTGGAACCTCTGAGGAGCATCCACCCAGGAGAAAAGGTCTCTCATCATCTTGAAGCCTTGAGTTTGCTCCATTTATAAATCAGACTCCAACATTTCCAGTGAAGTTGCTGACCTGGTGCTGTTATGAAGGTGTGATAGACCTCAGCCAGTGTGCAGAACAGTGTGAAGGAAGTTCTGAGAGGTCTGATTCTACCATTGAAACTGGTGAAAATAAGGCTTGAGCAGTCCCTGGTTACACTGAGTTTTGTTAGAAATCTTCTCTGGACATTAACGTCATTCTATCCAGGGGAAGAGATTCCAAAGGCAATTAACATCCTACAAGTTCTGCAGAAGTAAATGGTCAGGAATGAAGTTCATACAGTCATGAATTTGTCTCATTTTTGTATACAATTTGACTTTTTTTCATACAATCACAAACTCTGCCGTGAACATCAAGAGGCAGTTTCTACTGTTGGATTTGACATCCCATATGATGTTAGCTAAAGATCCTGCAGGAGCAAGACTAGACCAGAGAGAGGAAAGAAATATTACAGATCTGTGCACAAATAACAGCTTTTTACAGTAACCGTATCGAAAAGTTAATGAACTCTATCAAAAAGTTAAAGACACACAAATTCTTAGAAAAGCATTTTTTCTTCAGCTGCTCGAGAAGACTGATTTTAGTATTTATGAAGTAATTGTCTTCACCTCCACTTAAAAATAAAAAAAGCACATTTGTTTCTTCTTTTTTCCCCCCAGTTTCTTCTGATTCCTCCCCCAATTTCTTAGCAGTTGCATCATTTACTCTGTCATCCAAAGTAGCACGCTGGCAATGCCAAAGATGATGTCGAGCTATACCAGGCTCTGCCCTAGCTCCAAGGTTGTTTATTATTTCCACTAATGACCAGGATGATGGTTGTTAGCACAGACTGTACTTACTAAAGCAAGCTAGGTTAGCCTGCAAGAGCATGGGAGAACAGGATGAGAATTCAAAAGAAGTTTGTCAAACTCAAGAAGAAAAAAAATAAAGATATGAAATTGGATAGGGATGAGAATGTGAATAATCCACATGCAGAAAGAGGGGGAGGTCTGGCTTGGCAGGAGTGCTGCAGAAGGGATCAAGGGAAACAGTGAGGGTCATCAGCTGAGCTTGAGTCAACAATGTTGTAATGTTAAAGCGTGCAAGCCTCACGCTCAGCCTGTAAACAGTGAGATAGTCTCTAAGACAATATCGCAGTCAGGTTCTGTTCGCATTGGATATGATATCTGTGCCCAAGTTTGGGTGCTGCATTGTCGGGAGGGTATGGACCAACTGGAGACCAGCCAGAAGGAAGCAAGAATGAGAGATCTAGGAATCGTGGTCTGTGGAAGCAGACTAAGAGAACAGGGGTTTTTTTACCTTAAAAAACACAGGCAGGGGAGGTGATATGGTGGGAACTGTGTCATAAAATGCTGATATAGAGGGGAAAGACGTCACTCATTTTCCAAATTCACAAGCATCTGACAAGAAGTCCCGGCTTTCAGTTGCAGCAAGAGCAAAATAAGCTGTCAAGTAACACTCACTAATGGGTAGAACAGTAAAACAGAGCTACACAAAGAGGGTTTGAAGATATTTCTGGAAGCATTTACCAACAGATTACGTTGAAATCTGCTACAGATGCTGTAACTGGTCCTATCTTGGAGCAAGGGCATGTCCTAGGTGACCTCCTAAGATCTCTTGCAAGCTGCTCTTCCCTGCTGCCTTGCATGCCCATTAAACCAGACAGAGTCTATTTTCTTGTTGAGTGCACACACACATCGCAAACGCCCGGACCTGGCTGCTCACCCCAGTCCCCCTCCCCGCCGTGAGCTCACCCACCCTGCACGCACGTCAGTGCTGCTGCCCATGCGTTTCCCCAACAACAAAGCGACTGTTCCTAATGTGGCATTGTGTGAGCATCCCCAGAGCAATCAGAGCTAATCAGGAGAGCCTGGCTGGACATTGTTCGCCCAGGGAATGCTTGGCCCGTGCCAGCCGGAGTCCTTCCCAGCGCGCTGACTTTGCAATCAGGGATGCGAAGGAAGGCTGGGTAATTGTCGGAAACATAAAGATATGCAGAGGAGCATCAACTTCTGTATCCTCATCCCTGTCCAGCCATGGAAAAACACATAACTGCTCTTTTATGTTTTCCTAGAAGCAACTTCCAGGGATCTGATGAAGAAGGTTTGCCTGCACACACACAGATTTTCCTGGATAACATCTCTGATTCACCGTAGCTGTGGGCCGCTCAGGCTTTGCTTCCACCAGGGAATTATTATCGTTTCTGCCTCTGGAGTTAATCCAAGTCAATACTTCCTTTTCTCAGTAATACTGATTATTGTTATTGCCCTTCTGTGTGGGAGCCCACGTGCAAACCAAGCACCCACAGTACTGCATGTTGTGCAACCAAGAAGTGAAAAAAGAGCTTCTCTGCCCACCAAGCTCTGAGACTTCAGCCTCTTGACTCTGCTCCCATTAACTGAAGCGTTTTGAAGGATCCTGTCTGAGGATCCCTCTGGCACAGGGAATCTTTGGCTCCCACACATACAGAGATGTTGCTTCAGCGCTGCCATATGCAGTTCTCAGCATAGGACCAGCTGTCATTTAACACCAAGAGCATCCTCTAAAACTTTCTATTATTCCTGGTCCTGCTGCCTATTGCTTGCTTGTTGCTAAAGCCATCTCTGCTTGCCAGCCTTCAGAGACCAGAGACTTCCAAAGGGCTCCCAGTTTTGGTATTTCAGCCCTAAAGCTGGTAACTTTTAGAGCTGAGTTCTCAGTTTGGTTTCCTCTGTACTCTGCTTTCCAGTTTTTATTTCAGCAGAAGCTACCTACTTCATGTGTCCTTTGTACATCTCATTATCTGCAGAAAAGGCAGACCACCACAAATGTTAGAAAGATAGCATATACATAGCCAAGTATTTAGGAAAAGGCATCAGGTCGGTTAATGTCTGGGCTCAGTCAAAAAAACAGTCCGGCAGAGTTGGGCCATTTGTTTGGTCACTAGTTTGAACACACAAGCAGCCTGTCCTTGAATCATTTTCCCTCTTAGTGGCGAACCTGGTAGTGCTGGGTTAACAGTTGGACTCAATGGTTTTAAAGTTTTATTCCTATTTAAATGGTTCTACAGTTCTATGATTCTGTGATTCATTTCACTGTTACTGTATGGAAGCAGAAAAGAGGCACCTGACGTCCAATGTCTACCAAGCTACTCAAGAGGGATGAGTAAGCCACATCCACAGCAAAAGAGGACACAAATCTACATTAGTGGGACAGGCTTGAACGTTTAATGGGAGATCCCAAATACAGGGACTGTTCTCAGACAGATGTTTCGTTTTCTAGACAGTTTTGTGCACAGTTTTCCATCAAAACTGGGATACTTAGGGACATCAAAATACATTTGGCTATTGGGCATCCAACTGTCTTGGAGGATGGGGACCACGAGGAAGCATGCTTTTCCTCCCAGGGCTATAATGATGAACTTGAGGCTCTTGGATATTGAAACAAGGGCTCCCCAGCATGAACGAAATCTGCAGCAAAACTGGATTGACGAAAGAGTTCGGAATGACAACATCCAAAAAATGTCTGAACTCAGAGCAGCAGGAGGAGAGTTTGTCCAGGGTGAGATCTGTCTGAGAATAGGTGTAAATAGGATGAATTTAAGGAAAGGAAAATTTAGGCTGAATATCAGGAAATGTTTCCTGACAGTAAGAAACCCAAGGTTGCGACTTGCCTCTCCGAGGGAAACTCTGGGGAGATTGTGGCTTGAGTCATGTTATTGCTGAGCTGGACAGAGCAGCAGATAATAAAATGCAAAAGAACAATCCCAGATTGCTCCCTGGGGATGTCAGAAATGACCTCATAGGTGTTCTTTCCACCTCTAATCTCTCCACTATCTGTCTGAGCAGGACGGGAAACACTGGAATCACACCCTTTGTATCCTTTGCTGTCCCTGGGAAGGCAGGGAAGAGCACCAGGGCCAGGCATATTTCAGATGCCAGTAACTGAGCAGAGGTGAGAATGGCTTTTTTCAAACAGGAGTGGGGGACGGGGACAAGACAACATTCTTTGAAGCAGACTCTGCAGAGTCCAAAGCAGCTCCCTGTATTGGAGGACATGGAGTCCTCCCTGGACAGCTCTGTTCTTTCTTAAATTGGACTGCTTTTTGGGGGGCACACCTGGGAAACCTTCACACAGCCCAGGGGTGGCAAGTTCTTGCAAAATAAATGGGAAAAGTCATGTGGCTGTCTATAATGGACGTTGATGTTTTGCACGGTGTGACTTTTTCAAAGCAGGAGACAGGTCTTCAGCCACCTACATAGCTCCACATCTAACCTTTAGGAAGCTCTTGGATACCTTTCCTGAGCTGTTCTAGACTTTGTCCTGAGGTGTTTTATGCCTGTCCCACATATGGAATAGTCATTTATTGGGTCTGCCACAATCTGCTACAAATCTTCTGCAGTGAAAAGCTTTCAAGGCGTCCCCTCATTGACTTCTGCTCTGGCATTAAAATTGGCGAGGATAGCAGAGACAAGATCAACATTTGCTCTTTGATCTGGAAAATCCCCACTAGGGGGGAGCGTTCTTTCTTTCCTAGAGTAGACACAAAAGGCAAATGGTTCATTAGCTAGACCCACCCCTTCATTTATAGGTGAGCAAGCACAGAGATGGGGAAAGTTGTCACCTCCGTATGGGACCAGTGGCAATCAAGCATCATTTTTCCTTCCTTCCGTCTCTCTTTCCTGAAATAATGATCCATTTTCACCATACACAGGAATCCATGCTAAGCCTGAAGCTGTAGTTTGAGGTTCTTAAAGAATCATAGAATGGCTTGCATTGGAAGAGACTTTAAAGATCATCTAGTTCTGAACCCCTGCCACGGGCAGAGACACCTCTCATTAGACAAGGTTGCTCAAAGTTTGATCTAACCTGGTCTTGAACACTTCCAGAATGCCCTTTTTCTTAAAAAAAGGAGGAGAGGGAGCTGAAATTTCAGAGAAAAAAAGGCTGTGTCTCTTTGTGAAGAGACGTGAAGCTCTTCCGTCCGCAGCAGTCATTGTTTAAACTCTTGGTGTCTGGTTGCTGTTGTTTGTGTTGCCAACGTGGCCAGTCCCAGGAAGGGAGGAAACTTGGCTGGTAGACAGACAATGTGTTTTCCCTTCAAAGCAGGGTGTGAGCTGGGGCTGGTTACAATAACACTTTCCATTTTCCCCTTTCAGAGATCTTCTGCTTCAAGTGGGGCAGGCTGGATAAACACAGGTCAACAGCAGTCCTTGGCTCATGGCAGAAGATGACTACAGCACTTGAGAACAGACTCCTTGGAGAGTGACCTGGCATCTGGCTGCTGCTTACACTTTCCCTTGTGCACCACTTCTTGAGACAATGGTGCTCCTTTCACCATCATCTTCCTCCAATTTGGCTGTAAGTGCTTCAAGGAAAGGACATCCTTTGATTTTGTGATGGTGGCAGAGACATCCTGGCTAGGACCTGCCTGTGGTCCTCAGGTCTCCTGGAGAGACTTCCTCTCTGGAGGGATCCATGTGTGTGCCCCTCACGTGCCTCCTGACCTCTGTTACACCGTGTTCCCAGTAGACACACCTAACGTTAACCTGAGGAGTGTCTTCCTTGGGGCTGGGGAGTATGAATCAGTTTCTTTCCTATTTGAAATTTTGCATAATATAAAAAAGAATTCTGAGCTCCACCCTTCAGAAATTTAAGCTTACTCATTGCCCCAGGCCAAAACTCCCTGCCTACCTTGCCAGCTTGAATAAATCACCACAGCTCACTCCATTTCAGAGAAACTGGACTGCATCCATCAGCCCACAGCATCCCCTTCTCCCTCCTACCAGCATCCATTCCCTCATATTCTGTACGTAACTTTATTCTAAGGACTAATGAAGGAACTCTTCACAGATGGATGGTTAGGTCTGCATTTGAGTAGGAACTGCTTTGCTCCCTTCCACTTGTCCAGTGCAGTTTGATGCACGCATGGCACAGCCCTTGACCTGCTGGAAATCCAGCTAAACCCATGGAGATGCTCCAGGAGTTGTCCCTGCAGAAAATGAAGCAATTTTCCCAGGTGCTGGTCCCAGCTTGCTGTCCCTTCACGTGGTAATTCTCCAGAGCAGGCTCCATCTCGGTGCTCAGGGTAACAACTCAGCTGCTGGAGGGACTGATCCTTCATGCAGGCCCCTGACTCATAGTTTACTCAACCTCTGTGAATAATCAATGAGCCTCTCTCCTCTTCTGCAACGGGACTGCCTTGAAGACAGCATTGTCAGGGCAATTTCTCTGACGGGCAACCTGTGCTTTTCCTTTGATTTCCATCCAGTTTTAATTCAATGACAAAACGTTTTTGGGTTGGAGACTACAGCATTGGTCATTAATGATCTAAATTTAGGATGCAGGGCTGGCTTCAGGAGACCTACAGGCTAGTCTGTTTAGACTTGGTGAAACAGTGAAATCTCTTAAATGAATCTAGTTTTGAAGAGGGGTGAAAGGTGAAAGAAAATCACCAAAATGTCCTGTGAAATGATCTGAGTTGTGTCAAAACCAGAAAGATCCCAGTGCATTTAAAGTCACCATATTTTGCTACAATTCTATTTCGGATTGTCCTCATTTTTCCTAGTCAAAAGACCTGTTTGTTGTTAATGCTGGAAAAACCTGGCTGTAAATTATTTTAATTTTTTCCTTACAGTACGTTCAAATCCAAAACAACTTATCTCATCCAGGTCCTAGGAAATTTTTCTACTACATATAGAGTTTCTAGTATTATTTTTAGACTTTCAATTGATAAGAAGTGGAGCCATTAGTGCCAGGGCATTGACAATTTTGAGGTCTTTTGGGAAAGACATTTTCTTAATTCCCATGTTTTTGTGTACTTATTCCCAGAGAAATGCACACACAAATGTATACACATGTCTGAAAATCCCAGTTTATTTCAATTCTTTCTTAGTTCCTCTGTCAAATGTGACCTTGGTAAATTCCTTATTTTTCAGTCCTCAGCAGCATTGGCAGGACTGGTGCAAAGACAGTCACCAATGCACATGCAGTGAAGGTAGTTTTTTGATTCAGGTCCAAGGAGAGCTATCAGACACCTGCTATTTTGAGCTGCCTGGCCACCCAAGAGGTGACCTGGCTGCTCTCCGGCTCTATCAGGGGCAAGTCCTGCAGCCCCTCAGGTAGGTCCCCCTCCGAAGCACCCTAAGACATTTCTACTAATGATGCACGGTCATGATACTGATTGTTCTCTCCTCCCACCACCCTCTGGCAGAGCAAGAAGGAGGTGGCACATATGAGGAGGACAGGGAATAGTGACCTAATCAAGCCAATTAACCTGGGATTCAATGATAAGCTCCTAATTATCTGCATTTTTTGAAGGGCAAGACTGCAACTGTTCCAGTGCTTCCTGGAAACTCTTTCTCTCTTTCTTTTCAGTTTGTCTTTTGTGTCTGTGGACAAGTCTGGAACAAGCTCCTGCCCAGGATGTCTCCAAGCTAAGCCTCCTTGAGCTTGCCACGTAACATGTTGATCGTCACTGCGCGGCCCTGCACAGACAGAGGAACGTCACAGGCTGATTTTGAAATGCAAGCCAGAGTTCATCCTCTGCAGAGATCCCCAGGCAGATTCAGCCCCGTGTTTAGTCATCCAACCTCGTTAGAGTGCCGTGAGCAAGTCACTAAGCTCCCTTTATAGAAGACTGAGCAGTGGACACCAGCAAATCAGTTCAGTTCCCTAAACTGGAGCCATTTGAGAGGCTCTGGGACACCCCACCTAGGCTCTCTTTGAAGTGGTTGCCACTTCAAAGGACACATGTCCTCCACATGTCAAGTATTACAAAGCTCGGTCTCATGAGGAAATCTCAGATACCTCAGGGAACTTCTGATGGTACTTTATGCTTATGATTAAGCAACTGAATTGAATCCCTAGTGAAAAGACGTCTCTGTGGTATCTTTTAGATACTTCTGTTTTGGAGGGAAACAAAGAAATGGGTGGATAAAGAGAGATATGTATGAGAGAGAAGAAACACTGGGATGGATGGATGGATGGATGGATGGATGAGTTGATGATTTCCTGCTATTTCTAGCAATTCCCAGCTAGGTGACTGAGGATGAGATAGGTAGAGGATGTACTTCCAGCTAATGATTTATATGAATTCATGGGGAAAGTTGTCATGTAGGTGTTGTTTTTTTCTTCTGTGAATTATTGTAAGTCTGACAATAATTATACTCTAAAGCTGTGTCTGGCCAGCCTTGTGCATGCCACACACTCAACAAGTATGAGCCTGGAATAAGCTCTTGTTTTCCACATCTAGAAACTTCAGTTGAAATCAGTTTGTTTTTGACAGAGAGGCGGGAGGAAAAAAACCTGAGAACTCATGGTGAGACGACAAGTAGCAGCATGGATCCAGAGATAGCTGAGATGCTAGAAGCAAATCAAGAAATCAGATTTTTCCCATGGAAAAAGTCAACAGTAGGAGCTTTGAAATGTCATATCAGGTATTTTGCCTCTTCCTCCCGGACGGTTAAAACTGCTCTTCCAGTTAGCTTTTGAATGTGTAAGACATATTCAAGGGGAGCCAAAAGTTTCTGCATTTAATTGGAGACAAATGTGAGCAGTTCCAGAGTCTTCCAGTGTGTGGACATGAGGATGTGATGGGGAACATACTCCTGGTGTCCTCTGAGGTTCCTTTTGTCATCCTGCATATCCAGGGTATACAGTTTCCAAACCACCAGGCCAAAAGTAGATGCCTGGTAGAATCATTCCATCTTGCCATCCTATCCCATCCTCCAAGAGGCTCCATTCAGCCCCTCTAAGTCCAATTTCCAAGATCCAAACCACCCTCTTGAAGGGAAGATCCATACAGACACATCTTCTCAGAAGCATTTCCTGACAAAGTTCACCAAAAGCAATCTGAAGAAAGAAGACACCTGGATAATAATTACAGTCATCAGAATTAAAATATCTATGTCCCTGCCACAGGCCAGCACTTCAGTCAGATACTCTTTCAAGTATTCCCAGACGCCTCTCATTCCTCGCATGCTGACTCTGCAAGATCTCTGTTCTGCCTTGTGCATTCCACCCCTTCCAAACTGGCAAAAAGATCAAACCTTGCCCACAGATCTTCTGCCAGGAAATTACCCATGGATCAAGGTGGAGCCGCTGTGTTTTACGATCTCTTCCTTCTCTTCCCAGCATGGGAAAAGAGGAAGAGGTACTGACATGAGGAGGGGGTGTGAGGTAAGGAGGAGAGATGGCCATGAAGGATGGTTTTCTGGTCTACTGGTGCCTCGTGACTGATAGGTGTAGCCTGCAATGGCACAAGAGCAGGGTTCCTCCTCGATCTTTTGGAGCACCAGTCCCACCACTCTCACTACTAGGACTGGGGAGTGGAGAAACATCATCACACACTGGTTAAAGAGATGCTGGTTTCCTGAACAAATCTAGGCAACTCATTTCAACTCTCAGAGCCTCGGCTTTGCTCAATAAAATGTAGATGAGATCCATGGGGACAGCCCTGTGGAGAAGGCTCATCTTGCACCTATGCTGGAGCCCACCCAGACAGGCAGACGCGCCCTCCTGTGCAGCCTGAATTTCCCCCATCTCCCACTGCCTCTTGGCTGCATCACCACAAAACAGGGCACTTGTCTTGTTTTGCTTTCAGAAGAGACTTGGAAAACTTGTCGTCCTAAGCACTCGTCTTTATTTTGCTTTAATTACACGGGCTGCATTTTATTTTGAACTCTGTTTGGCTTTTTTTCTGATGGATGTTTTAGTGCTCTCTGGGTATTAGTATTCTTGTTTATGAAACAGCCAGAGAGCTGTGGCTGGTGGGTGCCATAAAAATAAAATGCATTATTATTATTATTGTTATTATGATTACGTGCTGGCTAAACATACACGGCTCAGGAATGAAAAACATCTCTGTTATGTTAGGAATGGGGAGCAAACAAATACACTCTGCAGCATTACAGAAAAATTAGAATAATAAAACAAGCTATCACTTCAGATAGACTCTAAATTGGTCGCGAAAACATGTGTATTTATTTAAGCAAGCCGTGCCACAGATAACAATCTATTACATGGTTAATTTTCAATGAATATGTTTCTAATAATCAGTTGATATTTAAACATACGATAACTGTCATATTAAAACTTGCATCAGATTTATACTATAAGGATTTTACTGTGCTGCTATTTCAAACCCTAGATGATTATCAAAACCAGCCCAGCGCAAAGATTAGCAAGTGTTTTTATCACTCCCACGCTCCTCTCATTAATCCTTAATAAATCTGCTTTCGATAATAATTTCTAAAGATGCAACTGCTGCTTTATTGCTTTGGAACCGAACGAGTTGCAAGCCTTTCCAGAGCACAGCCTGGCCCCTGTTCGTTGGACGCTGCAAGGCTTGGGGTTGTCTTCCTTACCAGGTCATGTAGCCATGGGTGTCAGAGGAGACCATTCATTGCTGAGAAGCTTGGACTCCCAAACAGAAGAAGACCAGCAAAATTTGTCAATGGCTGCTGGCATCCTGATCTGCAGGACACCAGGGGAATGGTTAGTGTAGGGGACACAGGTTTATGCGTTAGTTTGAGGTCCACTGATCTTCTGCAGGTCTTATATAACCTTCTCTGTTATCTACTTCTGTGTGTGAGGTGGTACCACGGTGAAGCATGCCCCAAGGGACTCAGTGCTCGGGTGTCAAGGACTGGCACCCATGTGTTGAATTCAGGATAATCCACTCGAGTGACCAGACCTGAGACCGGAGGTGGGGCAGCCTGTGGAGCACAGACTTAGTGAGTCCAAAGTCATATGTTCTTTGGGGTTATCCTCAGTAGCTTGGCAGCGGGCAGGGCTCCAAATGCTTTACGCTGGTCTTTAAGTGCTCTTTATGTGGTCTCTACAACTACCCGAAGGCTCTCTACAACTACCTGAGGGGAAGTTGTAGAGAGCCAGGGGCTGGTCTGTTCTCTCTAGTGGAGAGTGCTAGGATGAGGGGAAATGGATTTAAATTGTGCCAGGGGAGGTTCAGGTTGGATATTGGGAAGAATTTCTTTACTGAGAGTGTTGTCAGCCATTGGAACAGGCTGCCCAAGGAGGGGATTGAGTCACCGTCACTGGAGGGGTTTAAGAGATAGGTGGATGTCACATTGGGGGACATAGTTTAGTAGATTGATAGGGCTGGGACAAAGGCTGGACTCGATGATCTTCAAGGTCTCTTCCAGGTGAAATTATTCTATGATTCTATGATTCCATATTGCTTCCTCTTGGCAGCTCTTGACAACCGTGAGCCAGGTCCACGGGTTCAACATCTCAGATCTAGTCAGAAGAGCATCAAGGGGAGCAGCAGAAAGAGAGCAGGGGTTGACCAGGGAGCTGCTGTGCCTTCGTGGTGGTGTCTGGCTCTGGTTTGGCATAGCGACAGCAGCTACAGCTCTAGGGCTGAGCCCCATGTTTCGACATGCACCTCCCTTCGTTTCCAAAGCACCTCAGAAAGACCCACCCCTGGGAATAGTTATGTGATGACAGACCTAAAGTTTTCTATCAGTTCTGCTCTGCCTAGGCAGACAGCAGCTGAGCAGCCCTTCACCTCTTCCTGTGCAGTTCAACACCTGGGAGAAAGCTCCTGATGCCCTCAACATGGCACCCTCATGGTGATGCTCTCAGGGTGGTGCGCTTCTCGTTTTGTAGAGGACAGAGACTCAGGGAGACTGTGAAGCCCAAACCAAGAGAAGTGTTTGACCCTAGTTGCTGCAGCTCAAAGGCTTGAGGTCCAAATTCCTCACTTTGGCATATCATGGGACATAACTGGGCTTCCATTGGCATGATCCCAACAGATCAAACACGGAAGAGGATCCACCTCCGAAATGTCCCTCTAAGTCATTAGAACTGTCCCACATGAGACACAGCTCCTTGTGCCCATACCCAGCGTGACTTTCTCCATCCTACCTTCTTCTTTTTGCTCTCTCCCCCTCCGCCTCCCGCGGTGCACATCTTGCTTGGCTGTGCCAGCACCCTCTGCACAATGGCCCTGAGCCCACGCTCAGAAAGGGCAGCTAAAAGCAACACAGGCAAAGACACAGCAGTTGCAGAAACCCCTTTCCGAGGAGCTCACCAGTATATTTACTGAGTCCGCTTTCTTTGCACGGGGAGAGTCAGCACCAGAGACAGAAGCTGCATTTATTTCTTTCTCGCTCCTTTTTTCCTGCGTGCTCCTCTCTTGTTTTGTTTTGTTTTTCAGGCAAGCTGGACTGAACTCCAAGAGCAAATGCAAACCCTGCTGCTTCAGCATTTTTCCCCTTCTCCTGAAAAAGGGCAGCTCTACTGTCATCTTTCAGGCTCTTCGAACAACAGTCAGGCTGGTGGAAAGGAGATTTTTTGCAAAATTCCTGTCCAGGGAAGAAAGGAAAGGAATGAGACATGACACTAAGAGAAGAAGAAGCGGTTGTTCAGTTACAGGATGTGAAATATTCTACCTGTGTTTTTTTAATGTATTTTTAACTAAAACTCTTATCAACATTTGATTTTTCTTGGTGACTGCACCAAGAAACTGGTGGAGACTTAAAGGACCAGTGAGTAGAGCAGGAGAGGGGAGGTGAAAGGTCAGCTGTGGGAAGAAGTTGTTAAGTAATAGGGGACAAGTTCATGATCACTCTAACCACAGGATGCTTTTAAATATCATTTCACTGAGAGAAAAGTTTCCTAAAAAAATATGCCTTTTGGAAATTCCTTACCTACCTACCATTCCAGATGGGAGCAGCCAAGATCACAGACATGCACAAAAAAAGACAGAGAAAAGGATTTTCACCGATGCTGTAACCTCAACTTGGCAAAAGGAGTTTCAGGCCGTGATAGGGAGCAGAAGGGTGGAGGGAGTGGATATCTTTGTGTATGTCTATGTGTCACTCTGCTACACGGAGAATGTGCTGGACAGTTCTCATTTAATTAAACAGAGGAGAGGTTCCAGAGAGATTCTCCATCAGTAAATTTAATGTAAATAAACTTACAGTTATCCATCCATTTATAGAAGGAAAGGTGTTGATACAATCACAACCACCTTACTGGCTTTTGGTATCTTCCTGAGCGCTCTTGAAATCCAAATTTTTATTTATTTTTTTTCCGAGCATAGCCTACACGTCCTTTCTGATGCCATTTATATCCCTGTCGGGAGTAACACCAACTCCTTAACGCATAATCTCGTTGTGCTGAGCTGTTCCCAGTCAAGTTGGGTAATACCACGAGACAGAGAGAACCCACAGAAGGCAATAGGATGCTGAAGAAAAGCCATGGGAAGGAGATAATCATGTTTTTCCCATCTGCATCTAAGGGACAACAGTGAAAAATACTTGTCATGCACAATTAGGGGCTCAGTATTTCTATGGTTGGACTCGATGATCTTTTCCAACCTAAACGATTCTATGACTCCATGATTCCGTTGCCCCCTCGGCAGTGAGTCTAAATTAACACTTCCTGAAACTTTTTATTTCAAGTATTTTCCTGAATTGGGATCATGTCTTGTTAAGCAAAATGTAAACACCTTTGGAAGTTTTCCCTTCAGGTCATCTCACTTGGGTATTGTTGGGAAATAATTATTTTTTTTGTCTTTTTATTTGGATTTCACGGAGAGGAAAAGTTCATGAGGTCTCACAAATTTAAAGAAAGTCGCATCTAGAAGTTTTTCTTGTTCTAGCGGATGGCACTTTTGCCTCTGAAACACCTGAAACTAAGGACTACAGGCTTGGAGGTTGATATTTAAAAAATGGCAGAAAAATAAGAGGATTAAAGAGTAAAGAGGAATGAGATGACAAGCAGGCAGAACTCCACCCCTGTCCCCAAACCTTTGTTTTTCAAGGTTTCTCTGTTTTCTGCAGATCTGGAGGAAAAAAACTGACAAAATAATTGCAATACAAACAGGTGACAAAGACCTCTGTCGCAGGAAGGAACTTCGGGGGATACAGGGGACCTTCAGAAGCAATCAGTGTTGTTTTGTCCTCTCTCACGGCCGACTTTATTTGGGTGGTTTGTGCTTTGGAAATGTCAGCAGTACTGCCCGGGGTCGCTTTTCCAGGAAAGGTCAGCCTGGCGCTCCACTAGAAAGCCTTTCACTCGAGAACGACGTGGAGATCTTTAATTGACCCACCTTATAATAGAAAAAATCAGTGGTTTAATAAAATTGATTTGAAAACGATCATTCTTCAGAGTGGTGTTTTCCAGGCCAGCGAGCCTGGATGGGTTTCTGCCTTCACTTGTAAAAATGGATGATACTTTCAATCCTAAAAGTGATGAAAATGGACTCTGGGAAACTGGGTGAAGTCTTTTTTCTTTGCCTAATCTCAGGACATGGGAAGAAAAGGTGAAACTTTCCTCCGTCTGAAGATACAGCCAGGAAGATCTGCAACTCTGGAAATGTTTAAGCTCTCTTTCCAAACAAGCCTGGTAGCGTAAAGCCCAGAGCCTTTAGACTTGAGCTTAGGGATTGCAGAAACACACACACACAGAAAGAGGAAAATTTCACGGCTGGCACAAAAAACAAATAACGAAAGCCATGACTTTGCTTGAGATTCACATCGTGATGCCATTTCCCTGTGGCAGCTGCCAGGCAGAGGCATTTTTGGCTGAAACTGTTGTCAGAAGCAACCCAAAGGCTTCCTACAGTTCTGGCAACAGTGAAATATTCATGGAGCAGTCTCAAATAGCTTGTCCCAAAGAGATATATTAAAAACCAATTTTAAACAATCAGAGTTTTTCACTGCAAAATTTCTAACAAGATACTTTACTTTTTTTTTACCCAAAGTTCCACACGATTTTTAATTTCCTTCCCATTCTGATTTAAAATTTTAAACTCATCTAAATTCAAAAATTCAAGTCTCCATGAAACCTGAAATAAAACGCTCTTAAAATTTTGACTAACCTAACATTTTGAAATTTGTTTAGTCTCAGTAGGTCCAAACGTAATTTCTGATTTATTTAGAACTCTCAGTTAACTGTAAAAATCAGTTACTCACAGGTCAAGTCCAGATGATGAAGTACTTCAGAGGTCAAATATTTGTCAAGACGATGACTCAAAAAAGGGTGAGTAGATTTCTTTCAAATAAACTAACCGCAGAAGTCAATGGAATCAAGTTTCCTCCAATGTGTCGCATGCTCAAACACAAAGCTAGCCATTTTTCGCCCTCCACCACGCAAGTAAAATGCCAGGCCAGAAGGAAAAGTGTTCAGAAAGTCCCATGCTTTGAAAATGGACAATTGTCCAAGGACAAGGTTCAACCACAGAAATTACCAGATGACGTTCTCTGGCCTGTGTTGTGCAGGAATTTAGACTCAAGAAGTGTAATTTCTGTGCTCTGGTTTTAGAACAAAAATATTATGATGCCTTCAGTGTTGGCCCTCCCCAAGCCTGGGGTTTCAATCTACCATAAGACTCAAAAAAAGTCATTTCCAGAAGCATGATTTCCAGATTTCCAAGCTGGTCTTGCAGTAAATCAGCAAGACAACTGGAGTCCAGGCTAAGCTATAAATAAGTTTTCACAAAGAGCCCAGAATGTTCTGCAGCAGGAGTTTTGACCCTGCCATGACTGGTGGCCCCGATCTGTCCTGTCCTTTCTTCATACGTCTGCCCAAATCATGGTTTCTACTCCTCACGACAATGTCCTGTTTCGGCAAGTCTGGTCTCTGGGACAAAAAGCCCACTTGGATGGATCACTTGCCTTCCCCACAGGTCTTCTCTCCATGGTGGGATCTGTGAGGGACATTTCACTTGGGCACAATTAAATTATCTAGCTAAGATGGAAAAATCCATTTAGGAGAAAAACAAACACGAGTAGATGGGGTTTCCCTCCCTACAAAATCCTCTTTGCTTGAGGACCTCAATCAGGGCTGGTTTAAGATTATGGACTTAATGTAAAGTGAGGGCCCTGAGGAATGATGCAGAGACCAACAACCCCTTCATCTCACAGCAACTGCCACGTCTGGGGGATGCAGAGAAGATTTATTAAACAGGGGCTGAGCGTAGGATCAGATTTCTTGGCCAGATTCAAACCAAAGGGTAAAATTACCCATGTTGCTGTTTTCCTAACCCCTCTGTTGCTCACCCACCCGACTCCTGAAGCATCATCCATCAGAAGTCAATAGCAAATGGGTGCAAAATCTGAAGAAACAGCTCGTGTCTGCAAGAGTTGTTTTACTTGATAGCCTGTGAGGGCTTTGAGGATTTGGTTTCTGAGACTCCCAGCTGACTCCTTGAGAGCAGAGTAATCCGCGTAGAAGAAATGGTGACAGCCGAGAGGCTTAGCTGGCTTTTATTGCATGAGCATTGTGACAAAGGTGGTTTGAAGACCTGAGGTGGTTCTCAATACCACCTGAGAAAATGCGTGTATTAGTCAAATCCAAGGAGGCCCTCTACCTGGCTCCAATTAATCACCTTCTTCCTCAGGAAAGGTGGGAGAAAGAAAGTCCTTTATCACTCTCATCAATCACAGCGCCCCTTTCACAGATGTATTCTACAGCAAAGGTCTTAATAGAAGGTAGAAGAGCATGAGACAAGTCAAAATGTTCTTGAATGCGGTTTTTGTCAGACTAGGATTTTTTTATTAAAAAACAAAAAGAAAGCAAAAACTTCTGAGCAAAGGAGAGACGATGTGAAGCAAACAGTTTACGTTTTGCAGGGGCTGGCACTTTGTGAGTCATTCCAAGAGGGTTTATCAGTTCACGATGATCAAGCTGATGCTTCTTTGGCCCCTTAGCAATATTTAGTTTTGGCTAGGGAAGGTAGACAGTCATTTACAGGTATGGGTATGGCCCCTTTTCCCATTAAGTTACTCAAAAGGACATTTGGCTCCCGCCATAAAAACCCTGAATACTTAATTCAGAGATGAGGATACCATGAGGTGACAGAGCCAGTCTCATGCTCTGATATCTGGTGGCAAATGCATTCATGAGGTCAGGGAAGCTCGCTGTTATCAGTGTCAGCCAACCCAAACTCCTTTTCAGTGCCAAGCCGAACACCCACGTCAATTCTTAATCTTTCCCGTTCCAAAATGTGACCCCCTTTTCAACATCTGTGGAAAAAGATAGCTAGGTCCCAGCTTTCCTGCTTCTTTCTTGAAATGCATGTTTCCTTTAGCCATAGCATGGCTCACAGGCCACAGACCATGAGTGAGGTCTTGCCAGCAAAACCCTCCAACGATCACAAAAAAAATAGGAAAAAAACCCCAAAATTGATGTGTATCTAGACAACCAATTTGCTATTATCCATCTATCTGTGCTTCCCAGCAGAGGCAGGGGTCATCGATCTATGAAGTCCTTGAGTGAGGTGGATCCTCTGATGTTAACACAGTTGTTCATCTCTCCCTTAAATTTTCCACTCTGATCCTTCCTCCTCATCATACAGTGAGAGTTTCTCCAAAATTAACCATAGGTTGGGGAGCTCATTTATTACTTTTTTTTTGGTTATGCATTTGATAATTGCATTTTCAGTTGGTGCCTGGATTAAGTGTCTGTGGCTGTTCCAACAGGAAAATCTGTATGATCACTGAAAAAGAGAAGTCCATAGGAGAACGCAGGTACACCAACCCCTCCAGCCTGCCCAAGGGTGTTCATCAAGGATCCTCACCGTATAACTCAAGCTGCAGTTATTTCACTAGCAGATTTACAGTGGATTTAAAACAAAAGATTATTTACACTGCTGTGGGGCCGGCAACAAATTAAAAAGAACTGGAGGTGGCAGAGGGAGCCGCCAGTGTGGAGACTAATTGCTATTAACCCACGGCTTCATCACTCAGCTTCTGAGTTGCAGGAAAGTTATTGTTCCCAGGGGCCTCTCACACTTAGGCATTGAGAAATATTGTTGGGAAATCCAATCAGTCATGCAGTCTGGACCGTAAAACAATGCCGTCCGCTCAGGGCTCCCTCCGCACAACTGGCGCTAGTTTTTCTTCATTTCATCATCTCTTTCTTTTCTGCTTGGGGTTGAATTTATCAAGCAAACAAGCACCGTGCCTGGCAGTGCTGGGCAGCTCTCCTCTTCTCTCCTTGCAATCCACTATTCCCCCCTCTGCTCCTCTTGCAGCATCCTACCCTTTCCCAACCCACCAGCCATGCAAAACGTCCGTTCCCCATCAGGTTGCCAACAGCACCTGAATTCAGCCCTGTTAACAACCTCTGCCCTTCCAGTTTTACCAATAACCCTCCACTTTTTGCTTGCACACGCATCAAGAAAAAACAGTCTGGTGATCACACAGCTTTTTCCCTGCTGTTTTTTGGCACCTGAGCATCTGAGGACACTTGTGCCAGGCACAGCACCAACAGCTCGGCACCAGGTGTTAGCAAGGTGGCAAGAGCTGGTCTTGGTGCTAGGGGTTGCTAACAGTAGTTCCTGGCATGTTTGGGGTGTTGAGCTCCACTTTGGTCAGGAAAGACATTACTAACCTTGCTAAAAGCACCCGCTCCAGTGCAAAAGCAGATGCTGGCAGGACCAGCCCCATCAGAGCAGGCTGGGGATGTCCACAGGGTTCAGGCTCTGCAGAGACATTTAGAATTATAGAATCATTAAGGTTGGAAACGACACAGAATCACACAACTGCCCAGATTGGGAAAGACCTTTAAGATCATCAAGTCCGACCATTAACCCAACACTGACAAGTCCTCGAATAAACCATACACCCAAGTGCTGGGTCTGCCCAATTCTTAAATGCCTTCAGGGAAGAAGACTCCACTCCTGCCCTGGGCAACCCCTTCCAGTGCCTGAGAACCCTGTGAAAGAGCTCTAATATCATCAAGTCCAACCATCAACCCAACACCATCATGACCACTAAGCCAATTCCCAAAGGGCCACGTCTACATCTTTTTTGATCACCTGCAGGCATGTTGACTCCACCACTGCCTCGGGCAGCCTGTAGCCCTGAAAAGCAGCTGTGATCACTTTTGTGTGCACATGTGGGAAGGGGTTTCAATTAAAAAAAGACACAATGAAGTGTGGGCTCTGTTAGAGCCTGCTGGAGTGATGTTTTTTTACAGCGTGATGCCAAGGGTGTGTTTTGCGTGCCCTGGGGCAGGGCATGAGCTGGCTGGGCAACAAGGTTTGAGAGTAGAAGATCTGCCAGAACGGTCTTGGGGACCGTGGAGAGAATCAGACTTTTCTAGGTCTTACCTTCACTGCCTATAGGATGTTTTCTGGAGTTTACTACACCTGCAGCATCATCTGGGTTTTGACTCAGGGGAAAATAATAATTTTGCTCCAAACCACTGAGGGGCTTCGGGAATCAGGAGACAACTCTCCAGGCAACATGGGTGAAAGGGGACTAGGGAGATGGGTATTTCTTTTAAGATCTCAGTGAGAAAAACCTCTATTAATGCTGGCCTAGGTAGAAGGCTGCCAGAAAATCTTATGGTTTAGTTGGTTATATTTCTAGAAGATAAAACATTGCTCTGATGATTATTTTAAAGACATATGGGAACATTTTCCAACAAGACAACCTTTTCCTTGCTTTTGCTTTCAGTACTCTGAATCTAGAATTCAGGAGCCCTGAACAGGTACAGGGAGAAAGAAAAGACTAAATTATTGCTCCTAAAGTTTTCATCTGGTCGTCCTGGCTGAGCTAGGTGAACCTGAAAATGAGGAGGATAGCAAGGAAAAAGGAAAGGGAAAAGTTAATCAGAGTCGAATCAAGCCAGAAATATTTTAATGGGAATTTTTTTTCTAAAGGAGATTTGCAACGTTCATTTTGATTCAAATCAAAATGTTTCCTTTAACTGGCAACAAGTTATTTTCAAGTTATTTACTTTTTATAACATTAAAAAAAAAAGAAAAAGAAAAAAAAAACCATTATTTCAAAACAAAGATCATTGACCAAGTTAGAATATAATACTACAGTGTTTCTGAAACAAAAGATTTCGCTCAGAAAAATGATGCATTTGACATTTTTCTATGTTTCCCTGCCTTTTTCTTTCCAGCAGCCATCAAACATCACATTTTCACAGCTTTGCTCTTCCCAAATCTCCGTGCTGATGAGGGGAGGAGGTTTCCGTGCGTCAGAAGGAGACCTGGCTGTGCCCTGGGGACGCTGCATCCCGGGGGAACATCCCAAAACCAAGGACAGGGTGTGGGTAACGTGTCCGGAATGGGTGGGAAGTGCCATCCCTGAGAGGCTGAAAAATTGGGATCAGCCCAGAGGGTGGGTTTATGGCAAAGCGCGCGTCTTAGCTGCAAAGATATTTCCTTTGGTCTTTGATGCCAACGGGAACTTGCAAAGGCTGGAGATGGAAAATGTTGCATTTAAATCTACAGATAAAGCAGGTTTTGATTTTGAAGGGGAGTGGGATCTGCAACACTCAATTTGCACTTCCTAAAATCCAGCGGCTGGAGGAGCTCTGCTACGAGGACAGGCT
>NW_009712231.1:0-361 GCF_000703405.1 Apaloderma vittatum
TCATGGCACACTGAAGCACATGCTTCAAAAATAAAAAGGGGGAATGGCTAGGGAACTGCCACAGACACATCTGGACAAAGTTCTTTATGTTTTTAATTTTTTACAGCACAGTGATGACTTTGATACTCCTCCTATCTTCCGACATTTCTCTTCTCTTTCCTCGAAATTGCAAGTTCAAGAGGATGCCAAAGTCCAATGAAGGACTTGGTCACAGACCAATGGCAGGGGCCATTTGATTTGATAACCTGGGGAAGGGGTTATGCTTGTGTCTCTACAGATAATGTTCCTCATTGGTGTCCTGCTCGTTGCGTGCGGCCTATTCTGGATTCCCAGAAGACCCCATGACATCCCCCCAGCCTGG
>NW_009712231.1:987-6368 GCF_000703405.1 Apaloderma vittatum
CTCAAGGGCGTGTGAAAAGATCAGCGACACTGCTGCAAAACTGTGATAGCAATGTGCAACTTTGGAATACTGCAGAACGTATTTTTGCTTCTATTTTTGCCCCGGCATAGCAGTTGCAAACGCACTAACAACCTTAAATAGAATGGCTTGCTGGATAGCAAAGAACGCTAATTTAACCTCTGAAGTTTTGTCGCAATTGGCTAATCATGTAAGCTCAATAAGACATGCTACCTTGCAGAACCGCGCGGCAATTGATTTTCTGCTTTTGGAGTATAGGCATGGATGTGAAGAATTTGATGGAATGTGTTGCATGAATCTGGAAGATCATTCGGAATCCATCCACAAGAAAATACAAGATCTACAAGTCATGACTCGTCAGATTCAAGAAGACACAAGGGTTTTTCGGGATTGAAAAGTTGTTTGGGCAGTGGGGTTTGTCAAGGTTGTTAATGTCCTTGGTTGGAACAGGATTTTTAATAGTGCTTGTAGTTGTAATCGTGCTGTTAATGCTACCCTGCCTAATCACTCTGATGCGAAGGGCCCTGCATCAGACTGTTGAGGCAGTGTTTGTAGCTCAAAAACATAAAGGGGGAATTGTGAGGGACAGCAGCTGGACTGCTGATAACCTAGTATTGATTGAAGACATTGACCTTGACAAATTCCCAGTGTACACTTAAGATGGGAAGTTGTGTGTACTGAGTTTGGACACGTTTGTAGAACTTTTTGCCTCAAGATCCAGGGGGATGAGCCCAGCCAGAAGCTGCTAATTGTTAACCAATTAGAATGTGAAAAACAAGTGTTTGACCTATAAGCAAAGGCCACGCTACCTTCTTCTAGTACCTTCAGCTGTGTATAAAAGGCACACCCTTTGTGTAATAAAGTAACCATTTTTGAGCCATTTTAATCACCACTCAGATGTGTCATGTCCGTCTCTATAATGACACCTCTTACCTAGTTTCTCAGCTTGCAATCTCCGGGTGGATTTGCTAGGGTACATCAATGTGTCTTCTACTCCAAGGCGGGGATGTCTCCTTCAGAGACAAGAAACTCTTCTCGACATAGACCAGGTTCTGCCCACTTGAGATCATCTGAAAACTCTCCATCACCTTCCTTAGGAGTAGGTTAGTTGGCATCTTTTCTTGGGGAAAATCTTTTACAACCAAGAGCAAATCCACAGTATTCTCCAGCAAACTGAAAGAGAAACATGACCTGAGGTGGATAGTTTTCACTGCCCTCAACCCAGGTAGGGTGTCACCATTTAACCAGAGAGGAACCTGACCCAAACCTTCTCCCAAGGCAAAGCTAAAGGACCTTTAGCTTCATAGCCTCAGGTCAGCTGGAACAAGAGAAAATTGTCCTCACCAAGCATGTTGGAGGCTGTGCTTGGGGACACCTCCCAGCCCTGGTAAGGCATCAGGGGAAGCATCATGTGATGATTTCAGGTTCACAGCCAACTGGCCACCCCTCACTTCTCCTTTAAAAGAGCAGAGGGTGATATTAGGGCTACCAATATAACATCCTGGTGCCTCGAGCACACCTGGCCTGGGGCAGCAGCTTTCAGTTGAAGGTCATGGATGCAGCTTGGCTTAACACATGCCTGGTTTTCATGGGCAGGACACAGGAAGCCATCTTTTATGGGTAAAGACATTACCTGGTGTTGCACCACACTATTACCTCAGACAGGACAAAGGCAGGGTCCGCTGTGACAACTCCTATTCATCCTTTACTGAAAACAAACCCTTTTCCTTTCCTTTCTTCTCAAGCAGGGCAGGCAATTGGTGTCAGTGTCCCCTGCAGTCGAGCACCTCATAAATCTCCCTTTTGGAAAGGTAGGGTAGCCCCGCTCCACTCCTGGGGAAGAAAGCGGGTATTGTTCAGCCCGGGGCCCAGGTGCACCGCAGGGAGTGTCTGCGCTGAAACCCGAACGTGCGTGCTGCGGGACGGGCTGCTGCGACAGCCAGGGCTGATAAAAGACCGCAGGTTTCCTCCCCGCCAGGCTCCAGAGGACGGCGCTTCCGATTTTTACATCGCTTCAAAGAATAACGACGCACTTTATAAGGTAGGGAATGGAAATGCTGAGATCAGGTTCACCTCCACCGCTCCTCCTGCACGCACGCCAGGGGTACGTGTTGCCAGGAGGGTTTCTGTTTCCCGCAGTACCAGCAGGACAGAGCAAAGCTTTTATAACCAACTTACCATCATCCTTCTCCTTGACTTCAAGGCAAAGCTTTGGGCAGCTTTCCCCACCAACAGCCTGGATTTACAGATCTATACAACATCTGGCTCAGCAAGGGGACACCTCTGTCCTCTGTGTCACTGCCACGGGGAAAACGCTTCCTCTCCCTCCACACACCTCCCTACCCCAGGGAACCAAAGGTCAGGGAGCTAGGGGGAAATTTATGGGCTTCCCCTCCTAAAAGACTTCTCCAGATGGGTCTCCAACACCAGATTTTTTTTCCAGGTGAAAGCAGAGAGGAGGGGAGATGGGTAAGGGCAAGGCTGCAGGTCACTTTTTTGCTCACAGCAAATGCAACGGGCAGAGGGGCCGGCAGGTGGCCAGGCTGCTACTCCAGCTCAAGCTGCGACAGCGTCAGAAGATGTTGGGCTCAACACAGGGGCATGAAACCAGATCAAGATCCAAGTTCTTGGCTTGAACCAGACCAACACCAAAAAAAATCCCTGTCCTAGCAGCCAGCATCTAGAGTTGCCCCCTGGAAAAGCTCCTCGTGCAAAACAGCAATGTATCATGGTGATTTGATGCAATAACCCACACTGAGAATAAGCAGTTTTTAAAGGGAAGAGACATGACAGGCACCATGCAACACCCTGCCACCCCATTTTGGCTTGATCTGCAAGCACCAGCCTCACCAAACCCTGGTGCTTCCTTGAGCAGCAGAGCCAGGGGAGCGGGGGTGACATGATTTCATTGCCCCTGTTTTTCATACCAGTCACCTGCGGGAAGCCGGCACGGCAGGACCGCAGGCTGTCATCCAACCTCCCTGGATTGCCTGTCAGGAAGAGGAAATGCCATGAATTTTCCAGCTGCTTGTACCTATGCCAAGGCTAAATGCCGCCCCTAAAAATACCAGTGGGAAGAAGAGACATGCCATCGGCTGCTCATCCCCCAGCCAGGCCACCGCAGTCACCCTGATTTTATTTTATTTTTTAATTAAACAGTGTCTTATTTCTAGATCTGACCTATCCTGGGTAAATCAGGATGAAATCATCCAGCTACCGACAACTACCTTCAAGTTTCCAGCTGCTTTCCTGCCCCTAACAAGCAGGAGGGGGTGGGCTGGGACAGTTCAGGGAGGCATTAGACACCTCACTGCCTCCAGGGGCACATGGGAGGCCTGAGCTGGTTGTCATCTCCCTGCAGTTTGAGCCATTCCCCCGAGGGATTTGCACCTCCCAAAAAACTGACACAGTCCAAGAGCTATTGCATTGCTGGCATCGGGCAGGGAGAGCTCAGCAGCGTCTCTCACCTCCCCTCCTAAACACATCGCTGCAGCCAGTGGTACCCACACAATCTTCCCCAACATCACTCCAAAACAGAGAAAAAGCATGGGGGGATATTTTGCCATTTTCTGTTAAAGAGCTGCCATCTCCCACCCCAGCCCCATGTGTGCATCAGGGCATGATGCTTCAGGAGCACCCACACACAGTCCACAATGGGCAAAACACCCTGAGATTCCTGAGGGCAAGAAATGCAGCAGCTTCAGTTCTGCAGCCCTTTTGAAGGCGTCAATCTGCAAAGGCAGCAAAGCCCACCTCCACCTGCATCCGAGATATAGAATAGGAAGGACTTTCCAGCCAAATTTATATAAAGAATTTGCTTAAAAGTCAGGCTGACTAAGCAGTACTCCACAGTGCTTATTTAGAGCAAAATAATGGGTTTTTTTCCAGTGCAATGTACTCCCATCACCTCTCTGAAGCCACCCCAAGCCCTTCTTGGATGTCTGGACCAAGAAGACCCACCTGATGCCTGCGAGCATCCCAGGACAAAAGGCTTCTGTGAAGATGGAGCGGGTGTCCGGGGTGGGAATGGAGAGGCCACCAGCGGCACATATGCAGCTGCCCCAGATCCAAAGGGATGAACCGGCACGGCAGGGAAAATTGATGATGATGAGGGAAGTCCATCAGGCTGCGTGCTGGCCCCGCAGATTAATGGCCTCCGCAACGAGCCGAGCATAATGGCCAAGTTCAGGCTGCGGTGGCCGGGAGCGAAAAGGCACCAGCCATAAATAAGCTGGGGAAAAGAGGGAAGACAGAAGGCTGGCAGGGATAAATAAATACTCACACTGCAGTGGGGCTGAAGGGGGAGGCACGGGGAGAGGGGCTGCAGCCCACATTAGAATGGAGATGCTGCTACCAAAGCAGCTACTTCGGGGTGAAAGCTCCCCATTCAACAAAACCAAGCCAGTGGTTTCTCCCTCAAAGCATCCTCCCACCCAAAACCACAGCAGGCTGCCAACGGGGCCATGTCACACATCTTCCCCCAAAATACAGCGACAGGACAAGAGTAGCCGAAGGTGTTTGTTGCAGGTTATAACCTCACCACTACCAAAGCTCCAGCTCAGTCTGACACTTGCCCCGCAAGACCTTATATCTCAGCAGGTTCCTCCACAACTAACCTGGCCAGCCAGTCTCCCCTCATCACCTTCCTCAGCCAAAAGTACCAACGTCAGGCTTTTTTCCCTCCTTTCAGTTATTGGCTACCAATGAATAGGAGAGACAGGGGGAGCAGAGGGCACAGAGCTGGATGTTTCCCTCATTGTCCCCCATCTGCTTCCTTCAGACTGGTTACTCTTCTCGGGCTTAAATAAGTCCTTTACATTTTGTTGTGGTCTCTCCTCTCTTTTTCTTGCTTTCGTTTTGTCCAGAAAAACCATGCCCAAAGAGCCACGGTGATTTACTGCAGCGTTAACAAATGTCAGAGCTTGGGAGCCTTGTAGGAACTGCTCACTGGCAGCCTGCCTGGACAAACATACTAAAAGTCAACCCTGGCGTGGATACTTGAGGAATTAGTGTCCATACAAAGATGCATTAAATACAGGGAGAAAGACGGGGGATTTTTTTCTTTTACAGCAGAGACTTGAAAGCTTCCTCGGGATTGTTTAACATATGGTGATTCTTCCTTGCACCTGCCCCGCAGCCCCTGGATTCTTGTCCTTATCACCAGACCCAAATGCCACTCGAGTTCTAGTTCCCAATGGGTGCTGCCTGCCTGCCTGGAGCTAAGGCCACCTGCAAGGTGAGGTTTTGTATATGTGTGTTTTAACAGTTAATTTTTCCCCCCAACCCTCTCCACCTGATGGGTTTTGCTGGTGCTGGGCACATCACAGAGTGACCCCTGCTCACCCAGGCAGGATTCTCCACTT
>NW_009712232.1:0-17288 GCF_000703405.1 Apaloderma vittatum
ATATATTACATGCCTATGGAAATGCAAGAAGCTATGAATTTCATCTACATGAGCACTAATTGGAGTTCTTTATGGATGCGAGGTCATGTCTAACTCTGTGTCACCAGGTAAAATTAGATCACTTGTATTTCTGGCAACCACACAATTTAGGCAAATGTACGTATCTATATATTATACATGCTTAACTTTAAACCCTGAGCATCAGTCATGCATATTTGTTTCACAGAAAAAGTGAGCTGTGCCCAATCTCTGATTAGGTACATGTGGAAACAAAGAGGAAAAAAACCAACAAAACAAAACCAACCAAGAAACCAAATTTTCAGTATTGTTTTATCTCTCATGCCTGGATACTGTCCATCTAATTTTAGATACTTAGCTAAGAGCTGAATGCAACTTCCAGCTGGCCCTGGCTCCCTGGTCAGCACAGGGCTGGGCACCTTTATTCATCTGGGGTGACATGACCTCTCTGAAGCTCAGGGCAAAACTCCAGTACTCCTTTTCTATATTTAAAGACAAAATACAATGGGTAATATCCTGGCAAAATGACTGGGAATTTTGCTCTTGACCTAGGTGATGCTGGAATTGCACTGAGGAACAGTGAATATCTCCTAGGAACAGTGGGATATAGGATCTGGCTGCATGGTTTGGCTCATTGCCGTGCACATCTATATGGATGGGTTGTCTTGTTCTGTCAGTTCCCAACACAGGATCACAGGATATCTCAGGTGGAAAGGAAGGTCAGAAGGTCTCCAGCACAGCCTCCAGCTCAGACAGGAACAGCTGTGAGCTCAGACCAGGCCACTCAGGGCTGTGTCCTCTTGGGGCTTGGGAATCTCCAAGGACTGAGCTGGCACAGCCTCCCTGAACAACCTATACCCCTGTCTAATGGCTCATAGGAGGAAAGGATCTCCTTATCTCCAGTCTGAATCTCTCTTCTTTCAACTTCACTGCTGTGAAGAGCCCGACTACAACTCCTTGGTCCCTTCCCTGTAGGTGTTGGGGGCTGCTGTGAGCCCCCACCCAAGCCATCTCCCCTCTAGGTCAAATAAGCTTAGCTTCTGCACCCTCTCCTAAAAGGCAAGTGCTCCAGCCCCAAACACCTTGTTCACCCTTCACTTAACTGCACCAGTTTATCAGTGCCTTTCCTGTTTAAGGGTCCCAGACTGGTACAGCCTAACAAGGACTGGCTTCTAAGAAACTGAGAGTCAGCCAACGGTGCTGTAATGTAAGTGAAGGAATAAATTTCTGTCTGATCCATTATGATAATTCCGTGTTTGACAACACTTCTTGAATTTGGAATTTATCTTGTAAAAATTTTTCTATATTTGTCAAGCTGATAATCTACACAGTATTGTATCATAACAATTAGTGTTTTTAAGCAGTCATCATTTTTTCTGCATGACCACTGCAAAACCACATGGTAAATGCTGTTGTTGTGGTAGATAATCCCTATGTAAATATTACACAGTGATTTATAAATAAAATGTCTATGCTTTTCATTTTGAAGTCATAAACCCACTGCACTGGGAAATCTTGAAAATTGTGCACTCCAGTGATTGCAAATTAGTTTATTATCCACACAGGAAGAAACAATGCTGCTACTTTTAACCAAAAAAAAAAAAAAAAAGGAACCAACTTATTCTGAAGATACTTGTGTCTAAAGATCATAAAATACATAATTCCTGAACTAGTACCCACCACCATGGAATGCAAACATTTTCTTACACATACAGTTTCAATCTCAGAATTTCTGAGACAGACAGAATTGTTTTTCCATTTCAAGCAGGGCAAAGATTAAAGACATTATTTCACTAATTGCATTTCCAGAATAAAGGCAACTAATTCTCAGAGTAAATTAGCATTCCATTTAAATAATGATGATGGAAATGGATTCTTAAAGACTTTTCCAATCAAATCAACAGAACTGGGAACTACAAAATCCTGCCCTATCCCACACCTGTGAAAGAAGTTGTCTTTTCCTGTCATTTCATTTGGCTTACTCGCCTATAGAAGAACTTTAGTTCATAGTTTATAGCATAAATATGTAGTGGTAAAGTAGTTAGATTTGATGAAGAAGTGTGAACATTTTGTCATGTACTGCCCACTTGCATTCAACAATTTGTAAATTCTCTTTTACTGGGAGCATTTCTTGTCTGTTCCTTGCTTTATGTGTTTACCCCACAAGCCAGAGAAATACATACAACAAAAATATTACAAGGAATGACAGAGTTAAAATGCATTTATGTTTTTTAACTTTTCATGTTTATTTCTCAGAATTGCAAACATGACAATAAATGGGCAGCTACAGATGATTTCTTCTCATCTATCCATTTAAGTATTTTGCTAAATCTAATATATATAATTACATTGCTAACTCTGATCGATATTTACTTGTGGTTTGTTTTGGTTTGTGGTGGGGTTTTGTTTGGTGTTTTTGTTTTTTTTTTGCAGTGGAAGAAGACACTGCTAAGAACTAGATAAGACATTAGGACACAAAAATTCTCTCTGCACAGAATATGAAATGGGCAAGGGTATTTGCCTCTTTTTGACTGTTTTGCAAAACTCTGAATTGGGAGAATGACACATGGCAGTTCAGCACCTTTTCTCTTCGCTCTTGAAGGTGCTGAGAGATTTCTTGCTGACTTTATACGGTTGTTACTGTCTTCAGATGCAGCAAGGAACACAGGCGCTGAACTGTGAAGAAATCCCATATAATCAGGATTGAGTCACACTGAAATGGAAAACTGTTTCTGTCCATCTTGTGAAGATGTTTTCTTAGTCTCCAGAAGCATATGATCAGCAGGTACACTGATAGCTCTCAGTATTAGCTGTCTTTGCAAATTAGCATAATCAGTGGTGCAATATAGATGTCTGTGAATCAAGTACGAAATCAGTAGATTTCTCCAAAGACAGCAGACGGCAGCTTTCTAAAGCCTCTAGCATTGATGGACATAAGACTAAAATAGACAAGAGGGCTGGGAGGGACAACATAATCACCAGGAAGGGTCTGCTGTGGTCACAGACATCTTCTAAAGATGTCATAGCACATCCATTCCATGCTTGTCGCTACCCCTTCTAAGTCACAAAATCATCTTAACTCTTT
The DNA here is from genome assembly GCF_000703405.1 of Apaloderma vittatum. Classification (NCBI taxonomy): domain Eukaryota; kingdom Metazoa; phylum Chordata; class Aves; order Trogoniformes; family Trogonidae; genus Apaloderma; species Apaloderma vittatum. Next base: position 3,104 of record NW_009712232.1, read on the forward strand.
TTCATAAGCTCTCGACTTACTCTACAGAGTTGTATGGGAGAAGACAAGTGAGATCTTGGGCATGCTGAAAATGCCTAAAATATGAATTGTTCACACATTGTGAAGACAAGCTTCTCTTACTGTCCCCAAAATGAATACATGAAAAAAAATCTGATTCCTTGATTTATTGACTTGTTTAACACTGAACATGTGGAAAATTACCATTCTAGCCCCCAGTAGATCACATCCCCACCACTGCCTCCACAGACCCAAAAGTGATGATGTGTTGGATGGCATTGCTTTTATCTGCAGATTCCCTGCTGCTCACCTCCAGGATCAGAAGGTTTGAAATGCATGTGATTCATTCAAGTCTTACGTACCCATACAATGATTTTACACCATAGAATTTTTATTTTCAAGACTTAAAGGTTACATGACTCAGCAGCCATGCGGATTACGAACAAGAATCTACATGTTGGCAAAATGAAGAGAAATTTACTGCCTTCTCTCCATTATATACCCTGTCTTGGTTGTGATTTTCCTTCCTTTTATGCCCCTGAAGAGTTCTTAAGGCTTATTTTTAAAAAATTTTTTTTTAAGATGAGTGAGTCTCCCAAAGCACAGATAGATATATGAAAATTTAGTATATGTGATAGAAGCCAGGAAGAAACATGATGCAGTAAAATTGTCTTTTAAAGTAAGTGTTAGCTTTCCATGGGAAGTAGTGGAATCTATAGTTGGTCAGATATATGCACAACATATAATAGACGAAATAGTTAATTGTACAGCAGCTCTACATTTGTCTTTTTCAAGTTCATGATTTTATATCCCCACACTATGTGATACAAGGCTGATTTTACAGCTCATCTGGTTGAAAATTTTTTTTGAAGTCTTCCATGAAAAGAAGGTGGCATGAGATGTAAACATCTTTAACAACTTAACAGTTTGATTGTAGTACTTTAAAATCTCCTATACTGCCAACAGTACGTTTTCCTGTAATGCTGTTTTCATCTGCATTGCTCCTTTAGCAGAAAAGTTCAGCTGTCCTTACAGAACTTTAAAAAAATCCCATAAAAATAGAATGATACTTCTTAAATTGCAGGTTCTAGTCATTAAATTCAATAACTGGTGGATCTTAATCAGAGTTACTGTCACTAAACTGTGACAGCATCTAGTAGCCTAGAAATTTTTCTGATGGGACAGAGATAATTATGTCAAAGTGCAAAATTATACACAGTTTAATAGATGCAGTAGAAGTATTCTTGCAGTAGAAGTATTCTTTCAGTAGAAGCATTAACAAATGTAACACGTACCTATGAATGTTGTTAAAATCTCTGCCAAATTTTGATTACTCAAGAAAAGAAAGTTCAAGGCCATGAAAAAACAATATGGCTTTACTGTTAAATTCACTTGTCATTTTTTGTAAATATTTTTCATATCAGCAATGCTTCAGCCTGTCATCTCTCAAAAGCCATCTGTGTTTTGCTTTATCTTAGCCAATAATACGTTGACTCTCGCAATCATGTCTTCATTTCCTCTCAGCTCTATTGTTGTAGCTTTCTTATTTGTTACTTTAATGAAATAATTTACTTAATTTAATTGCACTTACTTTGGCCTCAAGTTGTTAGTGGTTTCCTTTGAATTAATACACTGTGTAAAGCATGAATGTCACCCGCCTTCCAGGTATCTGTTCGCTAAACTCAGATTTGTTTCAAATTCAGAAGTTCTGCTTACTTCATCATTTCCTACAAAAAAAAAAAAAGAGATATGTCCTCAGTCATGAACTATATTGATTTCCTTTCATATCTTCTAGGTCAGTTTATCTCCTAGAAGAAGTTAAACCAACCTGAAGAACCATTTTATACTTACCTTTGCACAACCACCAAGCAGCGTTGTGCCAGCATAGGCCCTTCCAGCCCTCCTCTTTGTGCTGACTGTCTAAGAGTCAGCATTGTCTATTCTTTAAATCTTGCCACTAAGACGTGACAAATGCAACCTATCTTCTCTGACAGGTTCTCATGGTTTTTTTCTGGAGTAACATAAGAGACAGAACAGGGACTTTTAGCTGCAAATTATTGTTTTCTTATACACTTGTTTCAGTATCTAGCTCAAGCTTGACATTTCCACTGAGTTAACCTCCTCCCCTCTTCAAACCTGCTCTTTCCAATTCTCTAGCTTCTCCTTAAAGTTGCTTCCCCAGCTCTAACAAGTGGATTTATTCTCCCAGTTTTCTACCTTAAGACAGCTCTTAGCACCCAAATGGCTAAAGGCCTGTTTTCATGTCTTTCAATAACCAGTGCTCTCCCTGGTCTGTGACTGTCACAGAAGCATACACATGCTCTTGACTAAAACAGCATCCCGCTCCCTGAGTCACAGAACTTCCCTGAACTCAATCATTTTTTTTTTGAAAGCTCTTCTGTATCCCTTTGCCTTCTTACCCTGCATACAGTCCTTATTTGCACATACCAGATATGTACATTTCCAAGGTCTAATTTTACAAAGGATGGAATGATTCATGGCCCACAGACCATGTAAAACTCATCTTGTAGTCAGCACTTGTGTGATCTGTAGGAAAATGTTGGATTACCTTATTCTAGGTATTATTCCCTGGTTTTAGATTTTTCTCATGAAAAAAGTATCAAAACTCCTTGCTAAAAAATGCTGCTATAGGATTGTTATTTACCCATAAGATCTAATGTACTATTTGCAACTGAAAAGGACTCCCATTGTTTGGATGTGATCCACGTTATGGAAACAGAGAACCCCTCTTTTATGCAAAACTGGCCTGGATGCATTATATACAGTTACCTCCAACAGCAAGCAAATACTGAAAGAGACTCTCAGGTCTTGTGAATTATTTGAACATACAGTATAGCCAAACTTTTCTGTTTTCTTGAAGTCCTTAGGCTGTTGATGTGAGAACAGATGTAAGATCAAGGCAAGTTAAAGCCCATAAAGTTTTCCCGAGCTGCATCACCATCCTGACAGCAGTCTCGATGCAGGCACAGACTGAACAGCTTTACAAAGCCTCCTTGAGTACAGAACCCCTTCCTTTGTGGCTTGTTACAAAGGAAGAACCACAGGAAACTTCTTCACTGCAGACTCCTACTTTCTTCCTTTGTGGACTGGCAAATTCAGGTATTCAAATTCAAATCCCTCATAAATTTCAAATGAGATTTCCAGAGCTCTTTCGTTTTACTTTTTCAAATCTGTTTTGTTTTTCGATTGGAGCTTTTTATCACTCTGTTTTTGAAATATTCAATGATGAATCCACAGAGAAAAGTAGAGGAGTTAAAAACGGAAATAATCCATAATATGTTTTAACACGCAGAACCTGGATAAGTAGAGATTGATTCTCAAATAACTTATTAACCAGTGTTTATCAAGTCTGTGAAACATTTACTTACCCTGGCAAGGACTTATTGATGTGGGTAGAAGTCGAAACAGATCCAAAAAACAGATCTTGAACAAACTTATTCTTCACCACGTTTCTTTCTGAACAGTTGCAAAAGCAAGGGCTTTATGATTCATTCCCTGTATTTATCTGAGCATGTCAAATTAGGGAAACGTTTTGACAACCATGATGTTTTACATCTCATATCATGAGTATCCCTAATACAATCACTGGAATTTCTTGCGGAGTGCAGTATTGAGTGTTAGTACATCCACTCCAGTGGTAATTTTCCCAGCATGAATCCATGAAATTAATTTTCCATATTTTTTTTCCTTGGTAGAATACAACTGCTGGAAAAACACATGAAGGTAGTGACAACTGGAAAAAATATATCTTCTGAATTATAATGAATATTCATAGCAGTTTGTTTACATTATTTACTGTACTGTAGATATTTCATACACTTCTCTTTTTTCAAGATTGTAGTATCTTAAAAGGATGTAGATGCTGTGTTAGTATTTCGTATGATACAAATAGGCATAGCTCCATTGCACACCCACATTAGAGTAATATATATTCATATAGGGGGTAGGTGAAGCAAGTGAATATGTAATTGTATATAGAAAACAATTTTTTTCACACAGATTATATGGAGCTAACAGATTAGAATCATTTATTAGGACACAGACAAGAAAAAAATTCTGACAAAAGTGGTGTTTTCAAAAGTAATTACTCTCCAATCATTACACAAACACTACTTTTATTTTACTTCTCTCATGAAGTCTTTCCATTCTTATGCCTGTGTGTTCTTTTATTAACAAACCCCAGAAGCTTCACAGCTGCTACAAACCAATGTTGCTACAACAAAAACCTAGCAAGTAACACAGAAAAACACCCAAGTGTTTTACTTACCCTTTTACTTACCCTCACACATATAATACGGCACCACTGAAATGTCACTGCTTACAGATAAGGAACCTGGCAACTTTTTATCGACATTCAACAATATACAGTGGTTTAAGATGGGACATTGAAGATTCTTTCACCAGGCAGAAATTGTATAGGAAGTTTAATTTCCCAAGGTACAATTTTACCACTGTGCCAAGAGCTTCATAGTATATTCAGTCAGCAACTGTTCATACTTCAGTGCTTACTGAAGCAAGAATCTGCTGTGTGGTCACTCCCGCCACATCCTGAGGAGTCTTCCATCCAAGTATTGCTGAGCTGGTGAAGTCTAACCGTACAATTTACCTAAGTTAGAAGTCTAGTTTTAAGAGAACAAAGATTGGGTGAGTGAATTCCGTACTTGGTTCTTAGAGAAGAAAATCCTTGATCAGTTTCACTCAACATCCAAAATTCTCTGGCCTAGGCCAATAAAGCTAAAAAATGGCAAAACTGGAAAGGCACTGCAGTTAAGTTAATTAACACCTAGGAGAGACTCCTGAGGCTCATGGTGAAATTCCTGTGAGCTGGAGAAGCCTGTACATTTTTTTCTGAAAGTCATACTGTATTTCACTTGGAAGCTATAGCTCAGTTTCAAGGTGGGAATTATTACATGAAATCTACAGCTATATGGTGTGATAAGTCACTCAAGATGGGCCAACATGACCTTTTGGGCAAATCAGTCACTATTATAGTAATTATTTTAGAAGAAATAGTAATGCAGGTAGTCTAAACTTACATATTTTGAAAGAATTTGTCTCAGATTTAACAAAGTCTCAGCATGACAGAGGCACAGACTAAAGCATGAGGTCAATAATTTTCCTCTCAGGATACTGGAGTTCATCCAGTTTGAAAGAGGTTAGTTCTTACATAGAGTTACTCCTCCTGCTACCCTCCCCAACGAAGAGGAGGGTAAGAAGTGCTCTTGATTGCTGACAAATCTCACCTTAAATAGCAGGGTGTGGATAATCCAAGAAGCTGAACCCTGGGCACATGTATGTAGTGTGTCAGGGAAGAGGGAAAATATTGAGAAATAACTGCAAGTGGAAATCTGGAAGGAAGAAAAGAACAAATATAATGTTCTGTTTGGATTTGGTTGTCACATTTGCTTTGTAGGGCTGAGGTGGCAAAAGCAAATACATGTCTAGGTATCTAGCCAGAGCTCTAGATCATCCAGTAGCAGCTCTGCAGCATTGCCCCATATCAAAAGTGTAAAATATTTTGTTTCTAATAGTTGCTTAATGACAGCCAAGTGGAGAAGTTTAGAATTAATAAGTACCTCAATTAATAAGTACCATTTCAGGATGAGTCTTTTGAGTGTTTGGGCTGCAATACAGATGTTTTATGTAGTTTTTAGAAATTGTTAAAGGCAAATGAAAAATAATTTCAAGTACAAGACTGCTGCAAAGAAAATTAAGGTTAGCATCTTATATAATGGCTCCCATTATATGCATTTCACAGACAGTAGGCTTAATGTAGACTTTTTCATCTCCAGTTATGTGTTTTTCACATGTGATCAGTGCAAACTTTTACTTGTGAAACAAAAAACATTTTCACTGTTCTATCAGAATTTTTAGACAGACTTCTTTTTTTATTGATCCTCATTTTCCATCCTCAGTAGATTTTTAAAATGCTTCTTTGTTGGATCCCTTCTACTGTTTCTCAGACTTAAATGCGTATGTTACCAAGGCATTATTTGTGAATGCTGCTGGCTCTGGACAGCTTCAATTTCATTGAAGGCTTATGAAAAACCCAAGAAAATGCATTAAAATGTAATTTGCTTTTTCAAACTCCTTTTCTTACTCATTTTCTTTTTAAAAAAAACAAAACACTTTTATTTAGGAAGCAGCAATAATCACAAACAGCTATTTTACCTCCTCTCTGAGCAGCAGAAGACTGAAAGGTGTGGAGCTGGCAAATACTGCATGACTCAGCCTGATATCTCTGTCGCATTCCTAAATAACAATAGATTGACCTTAAGGAAACACCATTACAGAGAACAGGGAAAATCAGGCAGAACAATAGGAAGGAAAGAAGAAGAGGAGCAAATAGAAAATCATTTGCAACACTGAGCACTCTCCTTGCCCCCCATCCAACTTAGGTTTCTTTGTCTAGAGGACTGCATTAAGTGGTGGACTGCTGGGGGCTACCACTTTCCTATGGAGACAGGTGAGCTTTCTTTTCTCCATGAAACAAATATAGGGAGATTAAAAAACAAACAAACAAAAAAAACCCCCCGACAAACAGGGCAATATTAGTGGACCCTTAAGTACACTTCTCAACATGAATCACATATTTGAAGGCCCGAGGACAGCACTAATTTGAAGTCAGAATGCAGGTCAGATCATGCCTGTTTGCTATTACAGTCAAACTGAAGTTTTGACAGCTTCTTGCTTTTTTTGTTTTGTAGTAGTGAGAGGAAGGGCTGGTATTATTGAGCCAACCTGTTGAGAAACAAGATAGTCTCTCTAAAGAAATCCCCTCTTCTAGCAATGTCCTGCAAAAGACAGCTAGATTTGCAGCTATTCTCCATTTGACATTTGCCTTCTCAGTATTCACCCAGGACAGTCTCTAGCTCCAAAAGAGCCTGTGAGACCTGCCCAGGAGATGGAGTCACACTGCTCAAGCTCATAGGCTACAGGGGCTGTAAATAATGTTTTACAGAGAGACTGAGGAATTACAATTTTTCCCTCTAAACACTGAGTGGTAATGCCTTTGAGTATGTGGCCACATAATGTGAGCACTGTATAGCTTCCCTCTTCCCAACCACATTCTAATACAACTAGGAGTAGTAGAAGCTGCAGTGAAGGGGTTGTAACAGTATCTGTGGTCTCTCTATCACCTGAAGCTTTGTTCTGATAATACCTTTTTGCCTCGCTGTGACCTGAACCACAGAATCACAGAATTACTGAGGCTAGAAAAGACCCCTGAGATCATCAAGTCCAGCCTATGCCTAAACAGCGTTGCAACAGCAAGACTATGGCACTAAGTGCCACATCCAGCCTCTGCTTAAAAACACCTCCAGGGATGGTGACTCCACCACTTCCCTGAGCAGTGCATTCCAATGCCTGATCACCCTCTCCGTGAGCAAGTGCTTCCTGAGAGCCAATCTAAAGCTCCCCTGACGCAGTTTCCAGCCAGGAACACTCATCCTGTCACTAGTTGCCCTAGAGAAGAGCCTGATCCCCACCTGAATACAACCTCCCTTCAGGCAGTTGTAGAGAGTGATGAGGTGATGAGGTCCCCCTGAGTCTCTTCTTCTCCAGGCTACACAACCCCAGCTTTTAGGTTTTTCATCTGTCCAAAACCTAAAAAACCAATACCTTCTGGAAAGATCTATTAGAAGGAACTGAAAAATGCTTTACCTTTTCTTTGGAGACCTAAATTAGACATCAGATGTGAACTGCACCTTTCTGAAAGTTTTGTATTCTTCCACCTATTTTATTCTGAAATGCTCAAATACAGTTCCAAAACCAATTGCAAAAGCACATTAGAAGTGGTTACACAACAATATAGCTTCATTATGGCCTATTAAGTATTCTTCCAAACACCCATTTGGATGCAAATGCTGTCTTTGTATGTTTGTGAACATTGTTGTGCAGGTAATTGGGGTCATTGTACCTATGGTCACTTATGGGTCACTGAACTTTGTGACTACTGCATATACCATTGGTGAGGTGTGATGAGAATAAGTAAGTGTTATTGCAATAAATAAGCAATTTGTATTAGAGGAAATAAAAAATTATCCAAGAAGTACCAATATTTCTGTGAAAAAGTATGGATCCCACTGTCCCTTAAGAAGGGTGGTATTAGCAGAGAGAAGTTCAGCCCAAAGCCTCAGAAGAGTTTCTATACTTTGTGGTCTTGGAAAAGACTACATTTTCACTTGGAAATTACTTGAAAACACCTGTATCAACGGACAAAATGGAGCTCACAGGCCAAACAAAGCTTTGTGGAGGAATGGAGTGCAGTCAGTGACTTGCTGGATGATGCCTGAAGTTTGGACACTGGCACTGGCAGCCACTGGCATAATGGAAGGAGGTGAGAAGGCAGTTGAAGTGGGGGAACATACCGATACCCTCCAGCTTTGGCTAGGTAAACTAGCCGAAAAGAATCTCTAAAGAGCCAACAAAGAGCTAGGAGCTCTTCTAAATGGGACCAACACCAGGAACTTAGTTTATATCCCTTGCATCACCTGCTGGAGGAATCTCCATTGCTTACAGTGGATGCTTAAAGAAACTAACTGGTTAACTTATTTGGCTAAATTCAGGATCCTTTCCACTTCAACATCATCTTCTTGAGGCAGACACTCGTGCAATCTTTTCTCTGCTGTGCAGACTAAGCTCTCAAACTGGCGTGCAGTTCCTAATATGATCCTTAGCTCAGTACACCCTTGCCCTGCGATAAATACTGGTGGAAAGCACTGTTGCTAAGTTTGTACTCATTTATAGAGTGATTCATTGCTATAAGTAAACTTCCTAAGTAAGTGTCTCTCCTCCCTCGTTTACTGTTCACTTATCAAAGAATACATAAATAGAAATAATATCTTGATGTGGGGCCCTAGCTACCATTATATGTATTATTTCAACAGAGCACACTGTCATACTACTGCTAAGTTAGTTCATGAGGGCAAAAACTATGCACAGGATTGGGAAGAGTTATGATGATTGTACCAACAATTTCCTGATATTACAGCATTGTATGAGATGGGCAGGAACTTCATCTAGATGTTCGACAATTTAGGATTATGTGAAACCATAGTGGTGGTAGAAATTACAGGGATTGGTTTCTGAGAGTTTTTACCTGACTTGTAAGATGATGATCATTCTGAGTGCAATGGAAAGTCTGAGATGCTTGAAGTGATCTGGTCATTCCTTCAGGATCTCCAAATTATATCTGTAGTAGCAAAATATTTCCTGGCTGGCATGCAAGTAGATAAACAGACAGTAGAGGAGATCAAGAGAAAGAGTACAGCGTACTTGGCAGTCTAGGTGGGTGGGAGTAAAAGGGTGGAAAAGCTGGATAGGTAAGAAGAGCCATAGCTATACTAATGACCAGAAATTTTGTGTAGTGAAAAACAGGTAGTAAAGTGTCTCAGAAAGGGAACCTTCATGCCTAGATTTATATTCACAACTACTGACATTATAACAATAAAAATATTATGTAAGATAGCTAATTTTTGTTTTACTTTGATTTTTGGACTGGATGTTAACTTTTAAAAGCAGCGCTGGATAAGAATCATAGGAAGCCAAGTCAGATTAGACATTGTTGGTGCAGAGACAGCAGAGGATGTAACTTGGGACACTGTTATATAAATGGCTTATCAGGTCACAACTTAAAAAGAAACATGAACAACTCTGGAGATGAGGACAACAGGATCTTTGTCATTCTCCTTGTTGAACTTGCTGAAAACAAATACCATGTACAGTAACTTCTGAGATTTAGAGAAACATCAACATCTTCTGGGAAACTAATGAATCCCACAGATTTTTGTGATTTCCTGGTGGATATTGTTAGAATTATATCTGATTTCAGCTTCCACTTAGGAAGTGACTCCTCTACCTGATGCTATCAGCTCTCAGGAGGGACTTTGCTTCCTCTACATAATGCAGAGCGCTTTATCCCTGCTCACTCACCACTATATTTCTCAGTGACGATTGATAAACTAAATTAGCTATGCCATAGTTTTGGAGACCCTTAAAGACTTTTTTTTTTAAGTTCCTAAAATAATGTACAGTAAAGCCAAAGGAAGTTACTATGTGTTTCAAAGTTGTTTGGCTATTTGAGCATTGCATGGTCAGATCAGATTATAAGGTCTTTCTCCTCTACTTGGAAAAGATAGTCAAGATCTTCAGTGTCGGTGTCTCCCTGCTAACATTTATTCCACTTAGTGCATTCACTTCTTTGTTGTGAATTGAGATCAATAACTACACTTTTTAAGAAACCATAGTGGTTAATAATAGATGTGTGCAGACATGGATGGTTAGGCAGGTATGCGTCAAAATGGATTCAGGCTTGCATTTGGTTTCAGAAACATTATCTAATTGCATGTGCTTAGTTAAACATTTCTCTTGTCCTTAGCCTCTAAACAAGTGCCCATATATTATTAAACAAGAACTATGGAATTATCGAGTATGGCTTAAATTGCTCTTCACTAGCTACTTGCACACTACCAAAACTGAAAGTGATTTGTTGAGAGGGACAAGCACCTGTTTCTCATTCACCGATATCTTAAAAGGAGAACACCACAGGGTCCCCTCCTTCTTTATCCAAAATTCACCTTTGAAATTGTCATTGCTTCATGTAGAATGACCATAAGTTTTCTCATCCTGATGTTAGTTGCACCAGTAATTAGCTGACATGACAACAGATGAGCAGTTAATCATGTCTGTGAGTGTTGCTTGTGGCCAACTGCAATTTTCAAAGGAAATATCACCTTTGCTTTTCTGCTGACTAGGACCTTTTCAAATTTTTGTATGGTAATTTTGCCACGGATTTTGCTTAGACAGACACCGATCAGGAAATTACAGATAGCTGCTATAAAGAAAATTTCCCAATCTCCTATTAACTACTCATTGTTAATGGTAACGTGGTGACTCATGCTGACTCTGGTTACTCTGTACATGTGAGTCAGCATCCCATGCCTAAAGAGCAAGAATCATAGTTCCAGTTTCAAACAGAGACTTTCTGATCAAATACAACTCTCTCAAGGTTTCTGGGAAACCTAGATATCTCTGTCCATAGAAATTTATTCTTATTCTTGACACAATTAGGCTAGATAAATTCAACCTTTGCTGTGAATCCTGCAATTCAGAAGTACCAGGTAAATATGCGGCGGGCTGTAGCCTCTTATTTTCTGATCAGCTTGGTGGGCTTTACTGTTGTTTTGGCATTTCGTGTAATCCTCATTCTAGGTGTTAATTTCTATTTCAGGCTTGAAATAATCATGACCTCCATTTGTGAACCACATCTAATTCAGGAGCCAATACCTAAAAGAATATATTCTAGAATAGGGATTTTCATCCTACTCTCTGAGTATCCTTGAGTTCTGTTGACTATTCCCTTTGAGACCCTTAAAAGGAAAGAAAAGCAAATTCCCATATTCTACGGCAGGTGTTTAAATGCTTCTGGTAGGAACACAGCTGTGTGGATCCACATCTCTCAGAAATATGTAGGAGTTCACAAATCCAAAGAATTTGTAAGATGTCATAGCGGAAGCTACTGAAACGTGGCTACTACTATCAAGTAGTATCAAGAAAGCTGATCAGTGGACTTCTTGTCCCAGAAAATAAACTCAGAGCAAAAATCTGTGTGTTTTTAACAAGCTTGTTGGGTGACGTAGAACAGAAGTTGTAAACTATGGTGTGTCTCAGAGTAGTTGGCATTATGGCCCATACATGTTTAAAATTGAGGTGATTCTCCCCCTTTACTCTGCTCTTGTGAGACCCCACCTCAAATCCTGCTTCCAGTTCTGGTGTCCCCACCATAAGAGGGACATGGAACTATCGGAGCGTGTTCAGAGGAGGGCCACAAAGATGATCCAGGGGCTGCAGCACCTCTGCTATGAGGACAGGCTGTGGGAGCTGGGATTGTTCAGTCTTGAAAAGAGAAGACTTCGGAAGGACCTAATAGCTGCCTTCCAATACCTGAAGGGAACCTACAGGAAGGCTGGGGAGGGACTTTTTACAAGAGTGTCCACTGATAGGACAAGGGGAAATGGGTTTAAGTTGAAGGAGAATAGATTTAGATTAGATCTTAGGAAGAAATTCTTCAGTACAAGGGTGGCAAGACTTTGGAATAAATTGCCCAGAGATGTTGTGGCTGCCCCCTCCCTGGAGGTGTTCAAGGCCAAGTTGGACGGAGCCTTGATTAGGCTGATCTAGTTGAGAGGCGTCCCTGCCCATGACAGGGAGGTTGCATTATGGCCTATGGCAGGGGGGGTGCATTAGATGATCTCTAAGGTCCCTTCCAGCCTAGGGCATTCTATGGTTCCATGAAAATCAAAAAAAGGCCTTGTCATTTTTGAAGATGTTTTTAATAATATATATTCAGATGCACAGTACTATTACTATTTGTTTCTTTTGCCATATTATTGTGATCAGTTATCACCAAGAAGACATTTCTTCCTGCATGATTCTTGAACAGTTTACTATTCACTTTTTAAACACATCATATTAATTTAATGTTCTGCAGTTTAATACTCATCATAAACCTTTAGCAGATGTATATAGTACTGAAAATTTATTCAAGGTAGAGTAGTGAGCACTGAATATTGTACTGTTTTGCTAAATGGCTGGGAGAAGGGAATAGAGAAACATAGCTGGTATTCTGCTGTGACATCAGTTACACTAAAACAGATGCTAGCTCGATATAGCTTGAAAGTAGAACAATTCCTCTAAGTGTGGCACCACTGTATTTTTACATATTTATTTCACATATCATCTAAGCAGTAATGAAACTGAGACCAACTTTCGGAGCTACCACATTTTTAATTGATTTCTTCTTGAAAAACTACTTTCAGGAATGAAGTCTGAATTCAGGGACTCTAGGTATATGAATCAAAAGGAGTATTTTTCATTTAGTTTATCTCATATCTTGGCTGAAATAAGTATTTATTTCCTCTGGTTATGTCAGGTAATAACACAGATCCTAAGATACGCATATTCTGTTGGAAACAGTAAAACTAGTCAAGAATCCAGAAAAAAAGTAAAAGTAGGGAATAAGAGAAAAGGCAGAAAGGTCAAGATAAGAGCAGCAGTGTGTCATCCAACATGTGAAGTCCAGTGCCTCTCTGACAGCCAAGTGGAATCATTTCCCATAAAGTGGAGAAATTTTAGCCAGGGTTTCCCAATAAGAGCCGCAGAGCTTGTCCTGGTGGCTCATTAGCCACTAAATGGAAAAGGGAAATTTACAGTATGTTGAGAAAGGGTCTGGTTAATTGGGAGGCTTATAGAAATGCAGCCAGCATATGTAGAGAATCAACAAGAAAGACCAAGACTCTCTTTGAATTTAGTCTGGCTAAAGAAGTGAACGAAAACAAGAAAAAATTCTTCAAATACATCAATGAGAAAAGGAAGAATAGGGAAAAAGTGAGTCTGCTGCTACATGAGGCAGGAGAAATGACAACAGAGGATGCAGAGGTGGCAGAATTGCTGAATGCCTTCTTTGCCTCAGTCTTTACTCCTAAGGCCAGCCCCTGGGAATTCCAGTCACTGGAAGCAAGTGAGCAAAATTGGAGTGAGGATGACTCTTCACTGCTCAGTGAAGATTCGGTTAGAGAACTATAACAAAAACTGAAAACACACAAATCCATAGGCCCCAATGCGGTGCATCCATGTGTGCTGAGAGAGTTGGCTGATGTTGTGGGTGAGCCGCTCTCCATCATCTTTGAAAAATCATGGGTAATGGGAAAGTTGCCTGAGGACTGGGAAAAAGCCAATATCACTCCAGTCCTCAAAAAGGGCAAGAAGGATTCCCCTGGCAACTACAGGCCAGTCAGTCTCACCCGCATCCCTGGGAAGATGATGGAGCGGCTCATTCTGAAGGCCATTTCTAACCAACTGGAAGAAAAGAAGATTTTCAGGAGTAGCCAGCATGGATTTACCAAGGGAAAATCTTCCCTGACTATTCTGATATCCTTCTACGAAGGTGTGACAAAATGGATTGACGAAGGGAGAGCAGTGGATGTCATATACCTTGACTTCAGTAAAGTTTTCGATACTGTCCCCTGTAACATTCTCATAGGTAAACTCAAGAAATGTGGGATAGATGACTGGACCGTGAGATGGATTGAGAACTGGCTCAGCAATAGAGTTCAGAGAGTTGTGATCAGCGACATCGAGTCAGGTTGGAGGCCTGTGGCCAGTGGTG
>NW_009712233.1:0-843 GCF_000703405.1 Apaloderma vittatum
GTGTGGTGCACAGAGAAACCGACGGAGTCACACCCTTTGCCAGTCCTAAACTTCAAAGGCCAAAAAAAAAGGGCCGGTTTTCTCTTTGCCCTGCGGCACCAATAACTGACTCGTTCTGCTTGCTAGAAGTACACTTATGTGTGTTTAATACTAAATAAGTAGCTTCTGTTTCTACCAGAAAATTTATTTTCTCATTCTTCAACCTTATTGTAACCAGGGTGTCCATCGGGGATGGCTCCAGTTTGTCACCTTCAGTTTCCCTCAGTGTGAACCCACCATCAACACAAGGTTATTCGTGTGTACCATAACCCATGTTCCCTTGTTCTTGTTGACAAGCAAGGTCTGCAGTCTCGAGGCAACCCATTCCTGTTTATCTACCGTAGCATCGCATTCCGTTCTCGGAGAGGAGTCCTCTCAAAGCATGATAATGTGTGTTAGGACCCATGTCACAATGCAACTATTATATATTTCATTGCTTCTGCTTGTTAGAACGATTTTAGCTAGTAAATGTTGATCAGGCCCTTACAATTTCCTGTTCTCATGTTTATATGTGCACAAGCAGTTCCTGTTATCTGAGTTCTCTCGCGATAAAAGGTTCGAAACTATTTGCATCTTTACAGGGTCCAACTATATGTTTATCCTTCACTAAAACGTTTGCCGCATTCATGCTGTGTCGGCAACTGTTTTGAAATATACGCGTCAAGCTTTGTCATCTGATGCGTCGGACCGGAAACCACAACTTTCTAAGAGCCCTGGAGTTGCTGTGAGATAAAGCGCTAATATTGGCAAATAGGCATTTCCAGACTTGCCCCACACAGAGATTTTCTGTATTTTTTGGTAACC
>NW_009712233.1:1696-2271 GCF_000703405.1 Apaloderma vittatum
TGCTTTCAGTTAACTCACTAGAAGCGCAACAGGTCTGAAAGGAGGATTATAGGAAAACTAGCAGATGATTGCATTCAAGAAAAGGCAATGCTATTGATTAATTACCTAGATTGTTAGCTATTCTTTAGCAGTAGTCAAGCATTGTAGAAACCCCTCGATGCAGTTATAGACCAGTTGATACGAGCTCTGCTGTTTGGATGGAAGCCAAAAGATGACCCATTCCACGGCAGAATCAAAGGTGAAAAGTACACAATGAAGACAACGAGCCTTCATCCCCTTGACCCTCAACGACCACTGCCAAGCTCAGTTGCGAAGACTTTATGTAAATGATGTATTAGAACTCATTTTAATACAAGTCAGGCCAGGTTATGCATACGTATAGCCGTATCGTGTAGCTCTATGGATACGTAACATCTTATCGTATATATCGAAGGTGAACACCGTGTCTAGGCGTGATTGACTTTGGTGGCATACATCTGTGCCGCCCAGCGCTGAATAAAAATACTTACAGTCTAATCTTTCGTGGAGTCTGTTTTCCACACGTCAGGATACTAATGGACGCTATCGTCTGCCCT
>NW_009712234.1:0-4391 GCF_000703405.1 Apaloderma vittatum
GAACACAGCACTCAAGATGTGGTCTGACCAGTGCTGAGTAGAGTGGCAGGATGACTTCTTTATCTCTGCTGGTGATGTCCTTGTTCAGGCAGCCCAGCATCCTTTGGCTTTTTTGTCACTGCAGCCACTGTTTGCTCCTGTTGAGTCTGCTGTCCTTTGAAACCCCCAGGTCTGTCTCTCCAGGGCTTCTCTGCTGCATTTGTGGGTTGTGTATTCCCAGGTGCAAGACCTTACACTTGTACTCATTGAACTTGATAAGGTTCCTGCTTGCCCACTCCTCCAGGCTGTCCGGGTCTTCCTGGAGGATGACTCTCCCTTCTGGAGTGTCAACTTCCCCACTCATTTTGGTCTCATGATGAACTGCTCCATCAGCCTCTCTGGCACCGACATCAAACTGACAGGCCTGTAGTTTCCTGGATCCTCCATCCGGACACAGATCTTGATGATGTCACACAGCTAATAGTAGAAATCACTTCATAGTATGCACACATAGCTCACACTCCCTGCTTCCTAAAACCCCTCATCCTTTAGAGTGACCCCTTGCTGAAACTTCAACCATAGAGACACACTCTGCTCTGTCCGGTTATTCCCTGCTGCTCCGCTTTAGGTTTCCAGGACTTCCTCTTACTGTAGTAATCATGAGGATTATCAACAAATGCAATCGAATACTCATGCTTAGTCTGTCTCTTTCTCTCCTTGAAAGTGGACTGGTGAAGCTGATTCTTATTTCACATAACTGCAGAGTCACAGAATCATAGAATCATCAAGGTTGGAAAAGACCTCGATGATCATCTAGTCCAACCATCTACCCAACAGTACCATGAGCACTAAACCATGTCCCGAATTGACGCCTCTGTAGTGATTTTGAACATATGAAGACTTACTGTGGAATTTCTAGGAAGGTCCCAAAGGCAGGGAAAGGGGGGAATAGAGGTTGGCCTGGAATGAAATAGGGCTAAAAATGGGTAATCACAGGTCACACCTGAAGAGGTTGCTGGTAAGAAATCTTGCCTGGCCATGCCTTACAGTTGATCACCCCAGCCTGTCCTGCCTCCTTTAACAGTTTCCTGAGGGGATCTCTGCTCTTTGTACGTAGGGAGTTGTGAGTGCCAGGCTCTGGTGTGAGGACCAGAAGTCATAGGGTCTCATGTTAGTGAATATCCTGCAGTGCAGTCAATGAGGAGGATAAGGGGCCTGGGAGACAAGTATTAGACAGAACTCAAGTCTGGATCAGAGAGCAGAGAGTCCAGAGGCCCTGGGAGTTGACCTGTGGAGAGAGCAGGTGGTCCAAAGCACCTATGGGCAAAACCGTGGGGCCCTGGGACTCTGGTGCTGCTGAGGCCATAAATCTAGACCAAGCGAGGAAGTAACCCTTTACTTGTCATGCCCAGATACACCTTTAGAGGTATGAACTGGGTCCTTATGGTCATGCCTGGGAGCCCACCCTGAAACCCTGGGAACTGTACTCAGTACTTTAAAAAGAAAAAAAAAAAAGAAAAAGCAATCCAGCTTTTTACGAGCTGAAATGTTTTAATATCGTTGAACTACTTTTCTGGAACTCTCAAGCCAGGACAAACACTTTCAATAACTGTCATTATCATTTCTCTTCTTCTAAAATATGAATTTTGACAAGTTGGATTAATTGAGGGAAGAGAAACACTGAATCTCCCTTGTGCTTGCCTTGCCACCACTCTGTCCATCACGCTATGTTTTAGTCTCCCTAACCAGGTGCGAGAATGTTCATCCAGCTGGCATGTTGACTAGATCCACCACACCAGGCAGTCGGCAGCCCCAGATGCCAAACTTGCTGCCCAGCATGAGATGAGGGAACTGTCCCCAGGGCTCCTCAGACACCTCCCACTGCCGCAGGGATAGGGCAGCCTGTCCTGAACTGACACCCACAGCTTCTCTTGCTGTGCCTTACCTGCACACACATGGTGCCCTGCTCTTCTGCCAGGATATCCCATCTCCTCACAGAGACTTTACCCAAGATCAGCCTGTCTTTGCTTGCCCAGTTAGCTATCCCAACATGTCCTCTCCATGCTCTCCACAGTCCCTGAGCTGGGAAAGCAGCTCTGCAGACACAAAGCACTGGTGCTCCCTGGCCCTGCTGCTGTGCCAGGACTGTCTTCAACTCAATTTCTGGAAAAGAAAATTAAACAGCTTTAATGAAGCAATAATAGAAATAATAAGGATATAATCATAGAATCATAGAATGACCTAGGCTGGAAGGGACCTTAGAGATCATTTAATCCAATTTCCCTGTCATGGGCAGGGATGCCACATCTCGACTAGATCAGGCAACACATCGGGATCGAGCGGGGACCAAACCCATGGCACTAGTGTTAACAACATCACACTCTAACCGACTGAGCTACAAATAATGAAATACATAAAAATATATACAAATACATACAAACATATACAAATCCGATATTGACCCTGACTTGCCCCCGAAATCAATGCCCACTAGTGCTGCAGAGCTGGTGGCACACGGACAGCCCCAGGCTCAGCAGGAGAAGGAAACAGGGCATAGGGGTTTCATGCAGGAATTCGGGATCACAATCAAAGGCAGGAGATCGAATGGAGTCCCCCTTGGGTTCTCCACTGACGAAGAGAGTTTAACCATCATGTTCTCTCAGCTTTATTCTGAACATGGAGCATGTGTAATGGAATAGTCTTGTTGGGCTCCTGTCTTGTCTGTTCCTCAACTGCAACTGCAACCTTTCACTTCCTTGTGACTCTTTTCCTTTTCAGCACCCCCAGCGTGGCACACAAGGTCCAACAGTGGCCTCGGTCACTCCAGGAGCCAGGATCAGCCAGAGCCTTTCTGCATCCCCAGCCCTGGCTTTAACTGCAGACACCAGGGTTCTCCCCTCCAGCAGCAGGCACCGTCTGCACAGACACACTGTTCCCTTCCCCGAATGCCGGCTTTTAAAACAGACTGAGATGGAAAGTTAAAATCACTGAACAGAATTGACTCTAATTAGATCACACCAAAACAGAGTTCCATTATGACTGCTGTGCAGAAGAAAACAGAAAGCTTATTGCTTTTGAAGAACACCCAGTGATGGGTTTTCTCAGGGAACTCTTGAGCTCCTGGTTCCTCAGGCTGTAGATGAGGGGGTTCACTGCTGGAGGCAGCACCGAGTACAGAACTGACAGCACCAGGTCCCAAGATGGGGAGGAGAAGGAGCGGGGCTTCAGGTTGGCAAACATGCCAGCGCTGAGGAACAGGGAGACCATGGCCAGGTGAGAGAGTCACGTGGAGAAGGCTTTGTGCCGTCCCTGCTGCGAGGGGATCCTCAGCACAGCCCTGAAGATCCCAACATAGGAGATCACCATAAAAATAAAACACACAAAGCCTAAACAAGGACTAACCACAAGAAGCCCAACTTCCCTGAGATAGTCTGTGTGAGAGCAGGAGAGCTTGAGGATGTGTGGGATTTCACAGAAGAACTGTCCCACAGCATTGCCCTGGCAGAGGGGCACTGAAAATGTATTGGCTGTGTGCAGGAGAACATTGAGAAAGCCACTGGCCCAGGCAGCTGCTGCCATGTGGGCACAAGCTCTGTTGCCCAGGAGGGTCCCGTAGTGCAGGGGTTGGCAGATGGCCACGTAGCGGTCATAGGCCATGACAGTGAGAAGAGAATACTCTGCTGATATCAAGAAGAGAAAGAAAAAGAGCTGGGTAGCACATCCTAGGTAGGAGATGCTTCCGATATCCCAAAGGGCATTAGCCATGGCTTTGGGGACAGTGGTGGAGATGGAGCCCAGGTCGAGAACAGAGAGGCTGAGGAGGAAGAATTACATGGGGGTGTGGAGGTGGTGGCCCCAGGCGATGGGGGTAAAAAACCAAATGCTGAATTGGTTGAAATAGTACTTGTGCTAAATGCGCAATATCATATGGACACAGCAAATCTGTATTTATTACTTTTATAAGCTGCATTACCTCTGGAGAATTTATGCCAAATTTTGCTGCCTTTGCCTGCAGATCTTGGACTACTTTCCAAGCAATGGGAGAGTGATCATCACACTGCCCTGTGTTCAGTGGCGCTTTAAACACAGGATATGCCATAGTTTCAAGGTCAGGGCGTTCCAGATTAGGGCACATTTCTCGCGGAAGGTTAAGCTTCTCTACCAAATTCCAATTTCCTACCTCAGCAGCATTTTTTTTTTTTTACAGTCACAGTAGCTAGTGGTAATGTCCAGGGGGCTGCCTTTTCTGGTCGCTTGTCTGGGCGACAGGTGGGGCCACCCTCCTGGGTACGCAATCGAGGGGGTCTATCCTCCCTCCATCCTCACCGCTATCACTGTCTGGCAAGGGGGCGTACTGAGAGGAAACAGCGGATGGGTGGGTTGAAAAACCCCCTCCTTTCTCCTCAAAAGGG
>NW_009712235.1:0-13624 GCF_000703405.1 Apaloderma vittatum
CTAGCAGCTTCTTGCAAAAGCCACCCTGCAGATCCTCCCCTGCCGCCGCCAAAATCAGGCCAGGCCAACTCAATATAGAAGTAAAAGAAAGAAACCAGCTTCACTTTATAATTACCCAGAATTAAATAGCTTTCCAAAATGGTAAATTAATTTGCTAATGTTCTTTTAGGTGAATTTGTTTGAAATCTTTATCTGCATGTAAGGAGAAACTGCCAGCAGGATCTACTCAGTTCAAATGCATATAACAATTACATATTGGCCAACACACACAGATGGCAGTTTGGATTTAATAGCTGTTAGGCTCCGTGTGCTCACCATCCTGAAGGCTTTGGCTGGCCTAACACACACAGATGACAGTTTGGATTTAATAGCTGTTAGGCTCCTTGTGCTCACCATCCTGAAGGCTTTGGCTGGCCAGCAAGCACCTTGTGGAACGAGCAGTTCACCTCCATAACTTCCTGCACTTGATTCTCATCTATCTTTCCCAGCCTCCATCAACACTAAAATACCAACTCAACCTTTTAGTTTGGCAACCCTTCATTAGACTTCATGTTTTTTTGTTCTTTTAGGATTTCAATCCACTTCTTGTTGAAGTTTCCCACCTTGAATACAGAACTACTAGCAATACTTGTTGCAATTATTCTTTTTCTGTCTATAAATTTAAAGTTTGTGTCTTCCTACAGACTTTATCCCATGACTTTGTCGCACAGCTTAGCCAGTTTCTCAGTAATCAAAGCTAAGCAATGAGGTAATATGACCTGTATATGCAATGAGGTGTAAATGAGCTGTCCCTTGGATCTTGGGAACACATGGATGCAAATTCTGACATGGCTGGGTGGAAGCTTATGGTTGGATTTCAAGGGAAGAAGGATATAAAAATTAAGTAAGTTAGCATTCTGAAATGTTTGAAATAGACTTTTGACCATTAGCTTTACTAAAACTATATGAATTTATAGAACCTGAATATCCAGCCCAATGAACTGGTGTAGAAATTCTAATTTAGCAATATGTAACCTTCCATCTTCAATCGTTTACCATCAGTGTGACAATATATCCACTAGAATTTAGTTCAGTTTAGTAAGAAATCTTTCATCTTAATATCCATGATGGTTTTTTTCAGGAAATTTAAAACACCACCACCAAAAACAAATATCCCATATTGAACCAAAGTTTATTTTATAATAAAAATTAATAAATCAAGAAGAATTTATCAGTGCAGAACTCTATATTTGGTTTGCTTTCCAGTGGTCATGAAACTAAGCAACAGTAAGTCATCTCTGCAGTACCTCAATACGATCTGCTCTGTCTGTTAGAGTAGAATGCTTTAGTTAAGTCTGCTGCGGCTTCCTGGCATGAACAAAGACAAACTATCAAGGTGTTTAGAAAATGTAGCTTCGCTGTATTCTAAATTGTCATTTGAATTTCACAACTTCGGAGACAGCAATTAAAGACTGAATTTGAGAATTGATTTTTATGGTGTTCATAGATTTCAATGTAACTCTCTGTGGATGTGCAGTTATTTTCAGGATTGGGGCATAACTGATTCTTAAATTATAATGCACGCAAACTCAAAGAAATGTTAAGAGCTAATAGTGTCTCTATCTTGTTGCAAACTCTGCCTATGGTAGATGATGATATAATATGGAACATGCAGTAATTGTCTTCTCCAGATGGGAAGTCCTATGAAAAATAGTTTTATTTGTTTTCATCAGTAATACATCTGCTTCCAGAGAGATTCGTTTCAAGGACTTTAATATTCATATCATTAATTTCAATCTGTGGTGGAATGCTTGAATGACAATAAAAAGACTCTTGTCGAAATTGTAAGTATAAAAATTATTATATACAATCGTATGTCAAAGTTTTGTAGTTTTTATATTTGGTCTCCAACTTTTCAACAAAAGAAATGGAATTAGGACTGCAATCTTCCAGAAGAAGCTCTAACATTGAATTAGATATGCTGTACTCAATGATTTTCTGGAGTTAGAATCTCAGACATTAGAGAGAAAAGGGAGAAAAAAGCCGTAGGGGCATAATGGAAGATTGGCGAGGAGAACTGTAGGTACGCTCAAGCAGCTTGTCCCTGAGGTGTCATAAAACACGCACATCACTCTGGATCACTGCTCAGACTTGTGTGCTTGACAAGCAGCGCACTTAGATAACAGAGGCCTGGGTTAGATGCGGCGGCGTCTCTCATATTCCTGCCCTGCAAAGCTGTTGTGTGAGTCCTGGAAACTCAGGCAGAGCAGCAAGTAAAACACAACAGAGCAGTGGGTTAAATACCACACACTTTCTAGAAAGGAGACATCTCCTTATGCCTGCGCTGTTCCTTGTCGAGCTGCTCTTGTGATTGCTGCCTGTGTGTTTCATCCAGGTCCTGCTGCAAATATTCTTCAGATTCTCAGGTAGAGAGAATAAATCTACTCTTTGCATTTCAGCCATGGTCTGTTGTTTTTCCTGTGCCCTGCCTGTTTCAGCCCAGACAAAAACATTTTGCTTCAGTTGTGAAATGAAATAATCATGTTTTACCAGTCCTAGAATACTTACTAGTATCTCTTTTACATAAAAAATATTAATTTTTCTTCATAATTATTTTCACTATTGTAAAAACACTGATGTAAAATTTCCTATAATTTTCACTCATTCTTTGGGAATATATTGTTTCGTGATATTTCCTTGAGAATTTTGGCATGCCAAGTGTGTAGCTGTTTTTCCAAAAATTCCAAAATTGCTACAATATGAAGCTATTGGGAAAATACAGGAGTGTGGGAGACACAGGTTCTAGTCTCTCCTGCCGAACTGATGAGTATTGCAACACAGATGATGAATCCAGACGTTTAACACATCTATTCTGGAGTGAGTCATCTGACATAGAATCGTAGAATCACAGAATCATAGAACCATAGAACAATATCAATTGGAAGAGATCTTCGAGATCATCGAGTCCAACCTTTGTTCCAGCCCTATCAACACAACTAAACCATGTCCCTCAGCACAACATCTACCTGTTTCAAATACCTTCAGGAATGGTGACTCAACAACCTCCCTGTGTAGTCTGTTCCAATGCCTGACAACCCTCTCAGTAAAGAAATTCTTCCTAATATCCAACCTGAACCTCCCCTGGCACAACTTTAGGCAATTTCCCCTTGTCCTATCACTCACCACTAGGGAGAACAGACCAACCCTCGTCTCGCTACAACCTCCTGTCAGGTAGTTGTAGAGAGCGATAAGGTCTCCCCTCAAGTCTCCTCTTCTCCAGGCTAAATAGACCCTGATCCCATGTAAGATCCAATTAGAGAAAAAAACCAAACCAAACCAAACCAAAAATCAACACAAAGTGTACAAGTCTAATATTTTTCTCAAAATTGATTTTGTTTTTTTGAGGTCGATATTAAAATTGTTACCTTGCACTTATGAAAACAGGAATAAAGGGAAAAAAATTGTTGTGTGCAAAGCAATTATATTTCTAGATTTTCTCAGCAGCTATGCAAAGCACTACTTACTTTCAGACCTGTACAAATTCATGAATTAATAACAAGTATTGCACTCAGCATGTAAAGATGTAGAGTCATGCTTTGATGCAGTCATAACCTGGGAAAATTTCTGTTGCAGTGCAGCACTATGGGCCATATGCCATCACTAATATTTTCTAGATTACAATGAATATAGGAAGAATAAATTCATGTGTTGTGATGAGAGCCAGAGGCAGCAACATAGCTTGGAGGAAGAAGTTTCTAAAACTTCTCTTTATTCCCCAAGAAACAGAAAGGGTTTCAAATAAACCCACCTCCAAAACACTTTTTATTTGAGCATAAACCACAAATACTTGAAAACATGTGAATGAAAAATCACCTTTTCTCACTGTGTTGCTGAAAGCAAATTTACTTCTGGCCTTTTCCCATAACTGGTCAAGATTACTGAGTATTCTAGTCTGTAAAGCTTGTTTACCTAGTTAGCATTTGAACTTTCTCTTACAATACATGATGTCTTCTATTACAATATTTTCAATTAAAGGATAGCAGGGTACTGTTTTCCCAGTTGTTTGCCAAATAATCTGCAAATCCCATATGAAATGAGTTATTTTATTAGGTTACCTCAAGGCAGATACAGACCACATAGCACTTAGCAAGAATATTAAGAGGTTTAGAAGACGTAGTAAAGTTGAAAAATTTAATCTAGACAGAAGACAGTGAAGAAAGACATAATTGTAGACTTCAAATCCATAAAAATATCTGCAAACATGAAAAAAAAGTTATTCTTCATTTCTACTCTTTCTAGTGTGAGTATAATGTGAAATCATATATTAAAATAAATTAATACTGGAATTAGGAGAAAAATTTCCAACAGTTATAATAGGAGGCAACTGTAGCAGAGATTGTAGTCTTTAGAATTTAAGGCTTCAGCAAAGGTTAGGAAAATATTTTAAGAGAATATTCTAGATATTTGAGACAGGGAGATTCTCCTGAGGACTGATTTGCCTTTAATGCCTATGATTATGATTCTTTCCATTCCATTTGTTGCTCATGGGTTATCACCTCTTTTAATTTTTGAGAATCTAAGTGTTAAGAGTAGTCTTAGAAACTGTAAAATCACTAGAAAGGTAGAACAAAAACCAGATGAGCCATTTTAAATCAGCAGTTATGACAGATTTTACGATTTTACTCAGCATCAACACTACTCAGCCTAGTAGCTGTAGATTTGATATAAACAGAAATCTATGTTCATCTCCCCAGTCAGAACAGGACAAAAAGACTGAAAAGTATAGTTCACAAATTTACCTGAGCTGCTGATTTTTTACTGCTAGGCATAATTCTGCCTTAGGTAATCATTTTTTAACATTCTGAATGAAACAGGCTGCACAGAGACCTCAGATCTCAGTACATAGTAAAAAAAAAGCAGAAGTCAGAAACATGGTGAAATGGCAATATAGTGACAGAATGTAGATAGCAGTAGTTAAGAACTCCAATTAAAGCATGTAAGGTCAGAAGAAATGTTCTTCTCATATTAAATAAGACTTGAGGAGTATTCAAATAATCTTGGGTTTTAGGAAAATCAATAGAAAAATTCATTTTCATGACAAATAGATAAACAAGAAAAATGAGCGTAATGAAAGCACTGCTAGGACTGCGAGCTATTTACTAATAGCAAATAAATCTGAAAATGAGATAAGTTATCTGTCTGCTCTTCATGCTACAGTTCTATTCCTGAAGTGTTTACTCAGAGAAATCATATTTTTATTCCTGGCAGTTCAGGGAATACATTTCTACTGGAGACAAGTTTGTTTCAGAGGTCTTCCTTTTCAGCAAAAAAAATAAAACAAAAAGGCTATTAGTTGATTTTGAATAAATATACAAAACCACTTGCATGATACAGAGTTAATAAGACAGACAAACAAAACATTATTTTTTTTAATATCAGTTCAGTGGTAACCATCTTTCCTTTTTGTCACAAGTCCAAATTGTAGCGTTTGTCTGCACGTTCTTGAACCTGAATATCTTTGCTCTATGTATGGCTTTTCTTTATGCTTCTAGTTCTTTGATATCTTTCTCTTACTCTGGTCCTCATGTCTTCCAAGCTCACAACTGAGTACGTGAAGATCTCTGCTGGTATTCAAAGCACTTGGTAATTTAAAGGGTCAAGCACATAAGCAAGTTACTGTAAAGTGACAAGTTACTGCTTGGCTGAAGAGTTACTGTGGTTGTTTTTTTTTTTCTTTTTGTATGCTTTTACCTTTTGCAAATATCATGTAATTCACCCAGCTTTGCCCAGAATGGAAAACTGTTAATCTGTGGTGACTTTATGTTTCCTGTGGGTTAAGAATGGATGCTTAGTACATTAATATGTTTTTACCAATGGCTGCTAACTTTCTGTTAACATTTAAAAAGAGTATCCAAAGAATGTTGCTGGGACCAGAATGGATTAATATTTTCACAGCAATTTGCTGGCAGGAAAAACGAAAGAGGAAAATGAGCTCAGCAATGATGACCAGATTCCTAACTCTGAGCTCAGCCCACAGTGGCACCAAAAATATTGTTCATGATTAAGACTGTGCTCCTGACCTTTTATGTTAATTAAACATTTTCTTCTTCCAATTCCTTCCTTTAAATTTGTAATATTTGTAGTCTGATTATAATCTTATAATCAGTTATAATCTATGATGTTATGATGCATGCAAGCATTTCTGTTTCCATTCTAGAAATAATTTACATCTTCTAGTTTCATTAAACACAAAGAAAGTTTTGCCATTTGCTGAAACAGTAGAAGGACTTCCCTGGATTGTAAGTTTTGCGCAGTGGATGTTTTTCAGCTATGAATATCTGTACGAATGTATTCAGAAAAAAAGCTGAATATGATAGAAACGAGAAGTAAAGTTTTGTACATAGTTTGCATCTATATAAATATTAGTTCAGAACTCCAAAATTTTGTAAACAGGCCCACAAAATTTTTAACTTGCTTTTTATGAGAAAAGCTACTCCAGTCCTAGGTAGAGCAAAATGAAAATTAAACCTTCCTTATTTGATGCTGAATAATTTGTAAACTAATAATTTGTAACTGAAATTTAAGTTGCATCAAAGAAACATAAGACATTGTTTTTATGCCACATTTTAAGATTATGAGTCTAGATAAAGCTGTTCATCTTAATAAAAAGCTATATCCAGGTCAGTGTTGTAAAGAAGGAGGTGAGGAGCGCGCCCATATCCAAAAAATAAATTCACGCATGTAGTTAAATTTAAATTTATTTACAGGATATAAGCTCCTCCCAATTTAAAAGTTCGTTATCAGTTGAGGAAAAGATCAAGCTCACACACTAGCCCTTAACAGAAGAATGATAATCGGAATTATCATACACTCACCTCAATCAAGCCAGGGGTTCCCTTTCTCATCTTGATTGTTCTCACTAAGGTACCATAAAAAGGGGGGATTCCCATTCTCCCTTTTAACCTTGCCAGGGAGTACCTCTACCAGGTGGGGGTTCCCTTTCTCACCTGGTTGACCTTGCCTAGGGATCCCCTAGACTAAGGGGCAGACTTTATGACCTCCTCAGGCCACTGCCATGAGGTAACTCCAACATGGCCGCTGCAAGAGTCCTGTGGCTCTTGAAACAGCCCCCTTTTAAAAATTAGCCAATGATGACTGTGGTCAATCATAGCCATCTTGGTTTCTCATTGGCTGCTGGCCAGCTTCCTGGGTGTAACCGAGTCCTGACTGGCTCAGGTTTCATAGACAAGTCTGGACTAGCAACAGCTTAGCTGGGGGTAGGAAATATCTGCCACAAGTGTGTGTGATGGTATATTCCCTTTATACTTTAATTCTATGATTGCATGAAATGCTTACTATTTGCTATGTTCTGTTATTCTTCCCCACAGTCCTATTATCTTTACTTTAAAATTTTTCTCAAGGGATGATGTGATAAATTTGGAAAGCTAATTCGATGAGTATTCTTAGGTTATTGATTCCATGACCTACTCAGGATTAGTTAACCTTTTTATGTAACGCTTTTCATTAAATGGTGCAGTGTTCACTTTAACACCTTTGATTTAAATAAGTGACCTGTGTAGAGTGGATGTGGTTTTGCACTTGTTGCAAGACATAAAACATTACATTCAAATAGTAAAAAGTATAATGTATTTCCTTGGAGCAAGCTCTCTTAGAAAGAGAGATTCTATTTATGTAAGGTCAAATTCTTCCAAGGAATCTGTGTAAATTTTCCAGGAATTTGATGCCAGTCCCCCAGTTGAAAATTATTCTAGAACTTCTGAGTTCACAAGCTGTGTTTTATTTGACTCAGATGTATGCCTCCTGGATATACATCTTGTATCTGACTTACATCATATTGATCTGAGCCTACAGAAGAAGACCTCCTCCTGGCCATCAGTCTTTCCTGTTTATTACTGTACTATTCATTAACATCAGCACTTGATGACATGAGCAGCATTTAAGGAAATCCATTTCTATCACATAATGCTTTTGTGATGATTTTTGCTCAGAGCAGCCTGCCTTCTTTCCATCCTACTTTTGCCTGTAGCTCAAGCTGACTGTCCTGCCTCACTCCTAGTTCAGCATTGCTGTTTTCTTGCATCTTGGGTACCAGGCTGACATAGTGCTAAAAGCTCAGGAGAAAGAGTCCTCCTGCCCTTGCTCATGGTGCTCTCTTGCAGAAGATCATGGATCCTGAAAAAGAAAAAATAGATCACAAGAGAGACAGGATGTGCTGCCATGGCATGGAGTCAGACCAGTCACTCTAAGAATGGATTATTACTCAATTAATTTGGTGGGAAAACTGTGAGGATGAGAGTACGGGGAGAAAGAGCTTGCAAAGACCTCAACCTTCCAGAAAATTTTGCAGGTTTTTTTGTGATACTTAAGAAGAAGCACTCTCTCAAATTCTATTGTTACAATTTGAAGTGAAGAGATACATTACTTTGAAAAAGAGAGGAAACAGATTTAACATAAGGTTTTAGATTTTATTATTTTATTTTATTTTAATTTATTTTATTTTATATATTATCTTCTCTATGCTTAATTTCAGGAGTGATTTTTATCATCTTTGTTAATAGTCATGAAAGTAATTCATCCTCCATTGGATTTAACCATAGCTGTAACCACACGGTCCATTTACAATTCAGCAAGAATTCATTAAATGTTTCATGAGACACATTAGATGAAATATGTAAACACTTTTGAAAGGAGATGTTGGAATCTGGATCTGTATTTCTTCTACTCTTTTTCCCTCCTCCTTTCTCTTAATGTATCAAGTCAGGCTTGCTCTTTCTTATTTTGATTCTATGTTAGTACTTTTTACCTAATAGTACACTTGGAGCAAGAGAAATGCATCCTCTTTGCAACTCTACATGTGTTATTACACATACATACAGCATTGAGTTGTAGTTGGTTACCTGGAAGATGGTAAGGAAGGTAAGCTAGAGTCCTCACAGAGGAGACAAATCCAGGTCTTTCGCACTCACAGTGAGGGCTATGCTGTTAAACTAAAAATGTAGGGTTGTTTTCCTTTCCTAGCCACACTAGTGTTTTCCAAGAGAAGTATTTTTCTTGTTTCTGTTTCTGAAAGCAATATTTAGATACCTTATTAGATAGTGTATTTCAAAGCTGTAAATTCCAAGCAAAGATTTCAGGTAACTTTTCACAGCCTGAAGCTTGATTTTGAGCTCAGGATAAGCTGACATCCAATAAACACCTTTGTCATCAGCATTATTTATTTGTTACTTAGATGATCTGTGCCTTCCACTCAATGTACTGCTTACCATGAAATCTTATTCTCTCCTTTAACAACCTCCTGACTTCACATAGAGGACAGCGAGTCTAATCATCTAACTCAGAATTCTGTTCTAGGAGTTCAAGAGCCTTTAAGGCACTGCAATATCCAAATCCTTTAGTGTATCTGTTTCTACGTCAATTGCTCAAGATATTGTGATAAATTTACATCAGACTAGGTAATTAAACCCTGATTCTGAATTCCAAGCTTGCAAACTGTCATGATTTCTGTCTCTTGAAAATAATCCACCATATGAAGAAGTCAAAGAAGAAGAAGTCATGTTGTAGAAGAATGTATAAAGTAGAAGACCATATAAGTAGATGGGAATTATGGTTGGAAGTGTAACTTCAGAGAGTCTTTTAAAGTCAGTGTTAAACAGGCAAGCAAGCAACTTCATCTGCTATTTGTTCCTCTCTCACCTTACCTTAAACTATAGGAGAAGTTTCTTCCTCTCTGCCCTGGAAAGAAAAAGTCTGTTTGCAGATGTTTGCAGCTGCTTCTGCCTTACTGCACAACCAGCTGTGGCGTAGTCTGCATTAGCCATCTCTCTGCTCCCACAGGGCTGGTAGCACAAATCGTTCAGGAGCAATTGTCTAGTGCAGACCCAAGATTGGAGGCCAGAAATCACCTCAATATTGAGGAAAACCATTACTTTTACTGACAGAATTCAATGACAGAAAGAAATAACCACCCATGAAGAGGAAAGCAACCAGAAACCACAACGCTGAGAACTAAGTTTCCTTTTACATAGCTCTTATTACTCTTAGGCAAAAGGGAAAGGGTCCTCTGGGACAATGAGAAGAGCAAAGCCAAGATATAATCTCTCTCTACAAAATGAGTGACTAATTATTACCAAGGGAACTTCTTAATGTAAATATACACACTAAAACCAATTGTGTTTATATATATATATATGCATCGTACATCAACCAAGTTATTCTTCATAGCTTTTCTCCAATAATTCAGAGAAGTTGACATAGCTCTGCTATCTAAACTCCTAGTTATGTTTTAGTTAGATATTTAATGATATATGGCTAACTCTATATGCTCACCAAGACTGTGAAAGTGGTACATAATTTTGGAGATCAGCAACTCAATTTCTCATGTTGTCTCTGAATTTCAGGTTTGTAGAGTTAGAAGTAGGACACTATTTCCACTAAGTATTGTTGATAATAAGGTGATTTTGGAATGTAAGTTATTCACATTCAGGTGTCTCTTGAGCAGTCATTCATCTTGTCCTAAAGTAAACTTTTAAAATTAATCAAGGGATTAATAATCTAAACTTGTTTACTTTTTTTTAGTTAACTCTGAAGGGAGTTCAGGGTGGCCAGGTGCAGACACCTTCATATCTTCATAAGAATCCCATTCTCAATGTTTAGAAGTCTCAGTTATTACTATCTTAAGATTTCAAAGAAGATGTTATGAATCAGATTGCATTAATGATCTCTTCACAATCGGTAATAATATTTATCGACAAATAAGTGCCTTAGATGATTACTCAGCCTAGAGATGGATGTACATGCATTATCTGCATTATAAAAGTCACCACAATTATTTCCACATCAAAGTTAAGACTTATTCAAGAATTACAGCATTTACTTTCATAACTTACGGAAGTTACCACATAAGTATATCACAGAACCACACAATCACATTGCTGTTGATGTAAGAAGGCACCTTTGGAGTACCTCCAGTTCAACTGTGCAGCTTAAGCAGCACCAGCTAGAGCACATCCAAATACAACCATGGCCTGTTGGGTTCTATATATCTACAAGAGTGAAGTCTCCATAACCTCTCTGGACAACCTGTTCCAATGTTTGACCAATGTCACAGTAAAGGTGTTTTTCTTATATCTAAGTGGAATTTCCTAGATGTACATTATGTCTTCCTGTACAGAGAATGGGTTTTTTTTTCAGTGCTGAAGTTACCTCTAATAATACGAACTTACTACCCTTCAATATATTTAAAGACCATTAGCAAGTGAGTTGCATAAACTAAATAGATTAGTCTTCCTGTGTGAAGAAAGTGTGTTTCTGTAAGGCTTTCGATACAATCCTCCAGGACACTCTTACCTCTAAATTGGAGAAGTACAGTTTTGATGAATGGGCTGTTAGACAGATAAGGGATTAGCAAGATGACCGCATCCACGGAGTTATAGTCAATGGCAGAATGACCAAATGGAAATCAGTGATAAGTGCTGTCCCTCAAGGGTCCGTACAGGAACAAACACTGTTTAGTATCTTCATCAATGACAAAGAAAATAAGATTAAGTGCAACCTCAGGTAGTCTGTAGACATCAGGCTAAGTGGTGTAGTTGATTTGTTAGAGGGAAGGGGTGTCATCCAGAGTGACCTTGACAGGCTTGAGGAATGGGCCCATGTGAATCTCATGAAGTATAACAAGGCCAAATGCAAGGTACCACACCTGCATCAGGACAATCTCTGTTATCAATTCAGACTGGAGGATGAAGGGATTTAGAGTAGCCCTTTGGAGAAAGACTTGGAGATACTGGTGAATGAAAAATTAGACATGAGTTGGCAATGTGCATTCGCAGCCCAGAATACCAACTGTATCCTGGGCTGCATCAGAAGTGTGGCCAGCAGATCAAGGGAGATCATTCCTCTCTTCTGCTCTGCTCTGGTGAGACCTCACCCAGAGTACTGCATTCAACTGTTGGTTCCTCAGTACAAGGCAAGCATTATTAGAGCAGGTCCAGAGAAGGGCCACAAAGAAAGATCGGAGGGCTGTAACATCATACATGCAGAAGGGCTGAGAGAGCTGAGTCTATTCTGCCTAGAGAATGAAGATTTAATTAGAGCTTTTCAATACTTAAAGGGGGCCTAAAATGAAGATGGAGAACTGGTTGCCCAGAGAAATTATGGATGTGTGGTCCCTGGAAGTGTAAGAAAGACAGAGAGATGTTTTTCGCTAAGGCTTGTAGTAACAAGACAGGAAGCAATGGTTTTAAACTGAGAGTAGTTTTATATTTGAGCAAACTTATCTAGTGAAAAATGTCGTGTCCATGGTAGGGGGAATTGGGCTACATAATTTTAGAAGTCTCTTCCAGCCCAAAGCATTCTATTTTTCTATGAATATATGAAAATTTCAGACTTGTTCTTACAGATATTTCCTGACTTCTTTCATATTTATCAACAACCTGCTAAGAAAAATTTACAGCAGAACTGAATTAACTCCAAGTTTTATCAACATATTAAATGGTGTCAGTCTAAGAATCATAGAATGGCCTAGGTTGGAAAAGACCTTAGAGATCATTGAATCCAACCTCCCTGTCATGGGCAGGGATGCCACCTCTCGACTAGACCAGGCAACACATGGGGACCAAGCGGGAATTGAACCCGTGACTTCGGTGTTGTCATTGCTGTCAGCACCACGCTCAACTCACTGAGCTAACCAGCCCCTTGCAAGATGGTCAACAAAAATAGCACAAATGCATGTTTTATTTTTGAAAATGTGTCAGATAATAAGTTGTACTCCAGATATTATAGATTATACTGGTTTTATGTTTTAAGAAGTTAAAATCACAATCTTCTGGGACTAAGTCAAAATAATCATTACAGAAGTTGATTGCATCAACATAGTGAATTTAAAAATTTAATGATTATGGACAAACTGTTAATAGGCATTAATTTTGCCTAAATCTTCAATGATTAAATGTTTTCAATATCTTGTCTAGAATGCAAGTAATGTTAAAAAACTAGAGACATCCACTTACTCTTTATAAAAAAACACTGGCACAATTTTTCATTCTTATCAATCTCTGCAAAGTAGAAGTTCCCAAACTACTTAAAGAAAACTGCATTGATAAAATAGACTCAGACAATGACAGAATAGTTGAGATTGGAAGGGACCTCCAGAGTTAATCTGGTTCAAATCCCTGCTGTAGTAAGACTCCTGGTAAATTTGGTGTCCACCAGGACTCCTAGGTCCTTTTCCACCAAGTTTACTAGCTGAGAGTTCCGCAGCATATATTGGTGCCTGGGGTTGTTCCTTCTCAGGGATAGGACTTTGCATTTCCCTTTGTTGAACTTCATGAAGTTCCTGACAGCCCATTTCTCCAGCCTCTTGGGGTGCCTCTGGATGGCAACACAATGCTCTGGTCTATCAGTCACTCCTCCCATTTTTGTGTCCTCTGCAAGCATGTATATGCATAGACGTATGCTGTATTTCTAATTCCTTTAATTATATGTTAGTATTGCTGGCAGCACAGTTATTTAGGTCTTCTGATTAAAAAGATACCATATTTCTTGTCTGTTTCATGAATAAAAAGTGTACCATTTTATAGGACCTGCAAGGGGTGTCATGCTGGACCTTGTCTTCACCAACAGAGAG
>NW_009712236.1:0-27964 GCF_000703405.1 Apaloderma vittatum
TGTGCCCGGGTGTGTGTTTACAAAGCGTGTCTGATGGGCACAGGGCACAGCCCTTGGACCTGTGCTCCCTGCCACGCCTGGCCGGCCTGGCCCGAGCGGTGGCGATTGTGACGAGAGTGGCGTTACACAAGGGCACCAGGTCCTGAGGGTGCAGGAACAAATGCTCAGAGGGGAGCTTATGGACACAAGCTGGGGAAATAGAGCATGTAAGTCAACCAAATCCCCCAAACTAGGGACAGAATGAGGTTTATGACAGTTTTTCCCATCGTGTTAACCACTTGGTATCATTCCACAGAGTAAAATCTACCTCAGACGTTCTCCTAGAGGTATAACCACCACTTTCTCCCACAGTTAACTTACCAGGTTCTCAACAGGTACCACCACTCCTCCTTTGGGGATCAGCCTTACTAGTACTTGTGTGATTAGACTTACAGTCAGAGCAGTAATCTGTAATTTGTGTTTAGTTCTGTAGTCTGTTTTTTCTACTTCACAGCAGTGGAATGGGTTCTGTGCCCAAAGGATTGCTCATTTTATTAGCTGGTCAAATGAAAGATACCATCCTTATCAAATCTTGTATTAATGTACACACGCAGAATTATAGACTACCAGGCTGGATGGGACCTCAGGGATCATCTGGTCCAACCTTTCTTGCCAAAAGCACAGTCTAGACAAGATGGCCCAGCACCCTGTCCAGCTGAACCTTAGAAGTGTCTAGTGCTGGAGAATTCACGACTTCCTTGGGGAAATTATTCCAATGCCCAATTGTCCCTGTTGTGAAAAATTTTCCTCTTGGTCCAATCGGAATCTTTCCATGAGTATCTTGTAGCCATTACCCCTCATCTTCTTTATGTGACTCCTAGTAAAAAGGGGGTCTGCATCTGTGTTGTAGCAATCCTTTAAATAATAGAACATGGTCACAAGGTCTCCCTTAAGCCTTTTTTTCTCAAGGCTGAACAAACCCATTTCTCTCAGCCTTCCCTCACATGCAGGCCTCACAGTCCTTTGATATCTTTGTGGCCTTTCTCGACCCTCTCCAGCCTGTCCATGTTCGTTTTTTATAATGGGGACCAAAACTGTATTCCAGGTGTGGTCTGACCAGTGCTGAGTGGGATGATGATTTCTTTATCTCTGCTGGTGTTGCCCTTGTTGATGCAACCCAGCATCCTGTTGGCTTTCTTGGCTGCTGCAGCAGCAGCAGGACACTGTTTGCTTCCGTTGAGCTTGGTGTTCACCAGGACCTCCCTGGTCCCTTTCCACAGAGCTGCTGCCCAGGCGGGTAGATCCCAACTTGTGCTGCACTCCTCGATTATGTTTTCCCAGGTGCAAAATCCTACACTTGTCCTTGTTGAACTTGCTAAGTTTCTTGTTAGCCCACTCTTCCAGCCTCTCCAGTCTTCCTGCAGGGTGGTCTCCCTTCCAGAGTGTCCATTTCCCCACTCAGTTTGGTATCGTTGGCAAACTTCATCAGGGGACACTTGATCCCACCATCCAGATCACTTATGAGGACATTAAACCGTGTTGGGCCCAATATTGATCCCTTGGGGACCCCATTTGTGACAGGTTGCCAGTTAGAAAAGGAGCTCTTCACCAGCACCCTCTGGGTGTGACCTGTCAGCGCATTCCCACTGACTGCACAGACACTTGTATAGGCTGTAACACGTCAGTTTCTCTAGGAGGAGGCTGTGGGAAACCATGTTAAAAGCCTTGGAGAAATCCAGGTAGATAATGCGTTAAGACTTAAGGCACAACAACCACCACTCCCCCACATCAGCCAAGCAGGTTACTGTCGTGGGTTAGGGCTGGGCTGGCCTCTAACAAGGACAGACGCTCTCTAACCCCCTCTTCCCCCCAAAAATGGGAAGGAAAAGGGAATGAAGCAGAGAGACTTTCGGGTTAGAGAAGAAAAAAACCCTAGAACAGCTTTAATGAAACAGTAATAGAAATAATAATGGAATGGTTAAAGTAAAGGACTATATACAACTATAGATAACAGCCTGATATCAAAGAGCGCAAAGAAGGGCAAAGAAGCACAGAAACTCTCCTGATCACTCAATTTATACTAAATATGACGTATATGGGATGGAATACTCTCGTTGGTCACCTGTCCTGTCTATTACTCCCCGGACATGCAACCTTTTACTTCCTTGTGACCCCCCTTTACTACCCGGCACCCCCAGCATGGCACACAATAGCCAGCAGTGGCCTTGGTCACTATAGGAATAAGTATAACCAAGAGCCTGTCTGCATACCAGTCCCAGGCAGTAACTGTACACATCAGGTGTTATCACTGCTAGTAGCAGGCACTGTCTGCAAAAACATGCTGCTGACTTCAGAAAGTGCAGCCTTTTAGAAGAAACTAAAACTGAAAAGTAAAAATCACTAAATAGGACTAGGTTTTAGCTCAAACCCAGGACAGTTACTTTGTTGTAAAAGACATCAGGTTTGTCAAGCACATTTTGTCCATGGGAATCTATGCTGGGTTTTCCCAATTATGTGCTTCATTTGATTTGTAGTATCCCTCAGGAGGAGGTGTCATGCAGACACTGTCTTTGTATGGTGTTTACTTTCTCAGGGACTGAAGTAAGACTGAGGGGTCTATAATGTCCTGGATCTGCCTTTAAGCCTTTCTTGTAGGTGGGGGTGACATTAGTCTTCTTCCAGTCGTCTTGGACATACCTTGCTTAAAGTCTATGGAGAGCGGCCTATGATTGTATGAATTTACAACCAATAATAGAACAGTTGTTCCTTAGTTCGCTTCCTTGGTTTTGGTGGTAAATATAATGGTTTATTCACTGTTAAAACATTTTAGTCAATATATTCATATTTTGTTCTACATTGTCATGTCTCCAGCCCTTTGGAAATTAATTCAAGCTAACCTCAGCGTCACGCAATTTTAGCAAATATAATTGTATTTGGCTCTTGTTCTGTCATTAAATCCTTTTTTTTTACTGGTTTTAAACACATATGCCTATAGGGCATAAATTTCAGTAAAGGGAATATGAAAAATGAGACAGCAATTACATAGGAATTGGAAGAAAGCACAGCGGAAATGAGTAAGGCCTAAAAAAACCCCTTTCAGCATGCTGATCACTCAGCCACCCTTGCACGCTAACTTGCACTTCAGCATTTTGGGGCCTTATTTTGAATTCTTCTTAGGATTTGATTCTGGAAGCAATTCTGCAGGGGTTCTTTATTGTTTCCTTAACTCTGCTTTACAACTTGTGACAGATCTTAGTTTTTGACAGCTTACCTGGGCAACCTTAACGTTTGTGGAGCATTTGTATTCTCTTGTCAAAGTGGGCAGTATACATTGATGCACCATGACCTGTACTTCAAAGTATGCAAACACCTTCCTGAGAGGTAAGAGAGAGGAGGAAAAGATAACGTTTTAGTATGTTACGAAAGCCTTGACCGCTTCTGGTTCAGAATATGAAGCGTTTTATAAGACATGTAATAACTTTAAAGTTATTAAGTATTGTCTAAGTTAAATTGTTGGGTTTTCTTGTTAACTTAAAAATATCAAAGCAAGTAAAACAAGTTTTTATTTTAAAATACATATATTTATAGTATGTGATGGAAATGCACAAGATTTATATTTCAGAATTTGTCCACCAGATGATGCTATAGCTACAAAAATAAATGCAGATTAAGAAATGTGAAAAAAATGAGTAGGTTTATTTTCATTACAGATCACCCTTACATATCCTGATCCTGGAAAGAATTACGCACATGCTTACATTTTTGCATTGGGAATAGGCCTGGTGAGTTCAATTAAGCAACTCACTCTGTGTAAAGTTAAGCATGTTTATAACCTTTCTTAGGATAGGGCTATATCACCTATGCTCTCTCTTTGTCGTCTTCTTTTTCTTCATTATGAAGAGAAAGAGGAAAAGCCAGAAGGACAGAGACCATAAACTTCTAATTTTAAAAGAAATGTAGATTTTTTTTTTCCCAGGCTCCCATAATGCAAAATATATCATCCCATTAATGAATATAATTTTACTTAAAATTCACATGGCTTAGATTTTTTCTTTAATTTAGTGATTCCATCAACAAGCAGGCATCACTACAGAATATGCAGAAAACACTAAAACCTTCTCCCGTAGGGCAAAGAAATGCCATCAATCAGAAAACTGTATCTAAAATGGTACCACTTAGGAAAGCTATTTAAACTCTAATTTGCTAGTTAGTATTTTTGAAATTAAAACATTTCCAAAATGTGCTGGCTATGATTGTTTAAAAAAATATAACAGTTTATTTTCTTTATGGCAGTGGAAATAAATGGAGCCTTTGTGTTTGCAAATGTAGAAAACAAATCACTTTTTTAATGACTGGATTTTCCTGCCAGCTTGGAATTTGCCGCATGTGCATTTTATTTTGAATGCCGAAAGAGTGAAATCATTTGGTGCCTCTCATGCAGATGGGGCAGACTGGCTGAGGTGTCATTTGCAAAATGTTCACTTTCATCATTCAAGTTGGAGGGGGATCATTACAAACAACGTTTCCTATAGGCACTCAGAGCTCATGTAAGTGGAGAGCTGAGGCTGAGTGTCCTTGAATAGAGCCTAGTGACATAAGAACCTGGACTAAAACTTGGGACTCCGGAGTTTTATTCTGTCTTGTTTATTTAGATTAGGAAATACAAAAATACCTCCCCAAACAAGAGAAACTTGAATTAGCTCTCTTGATAGCAGAGTTGACAGATAGTTTATATGGTGGATTTTTTCTTTCATTTATAAGTATGGAGCCCTTGTGTAATATCTAAGCTGCTGACTGATGTAACAGCCAAGACTGATATAGTTTTGTTTACTCATTTACAGAAGGAGTGAAATCTGATATGAGTTAGAATCACAGCAGCTATATTCTAATTTTTCCCCAGTAGGACAAAGTAAATACAATGGAATGTGGTGGTGGTTTCTCGTAATGTTCGGCGGCAGTTGTGTGAGAGTGTTGAAGCATCCCCAGGATATGATGGTGCACGCCACAGCTATGTGACAGATGTAAATAAAAAGCTGATTTGATTCTTGGCATTTTTAATGCTGCATGCTGAAAATGCTTTTATTATAACTTTTAAATTTTAAATGTGACCTGGAATTACCTTTATTTAAAACCTAACGTGTTAGTGTTTGATTTTTAGCACAGGTAAGGAAATATTCTCAAACTGGCATTCCTACTACTGAGTTTATGGTGTAGTAGTTAGAGCATTTGGAAGTTAGAAGGGTTTCTCAGCCTGTCAAGGGCAGGATGGAGCCCCAGCTTGGACCCCCCCAGTCCTCAGGATCCCTCGTTCAGAGCCCCTTGATTGGCGGTGGCTTCTCAGCTTCTTTTGCCTTGCCTTCATCACTCCCGCATGTTCCTCAGCTGTCGCTCTGTGAAGTTATTGTGGCTAGGTTTTTGCAGCTGGTCACACCTTCTCAATATTTGCTTCTCCAGATACTGAGACCCTGCTCTACAGTTTGGCAATGGGGGACAGAGCACACACCAAAATGCCCTTCTGTTGAACACTGAGGGAATGCAAGAGAAATGAAAAGGCAGGAGCGAATGGATGTGGTGTCAGGCAGACACTGTCTCTGTATGGTGTTTACCTGAGCTCAAGTCTTCTGGTTTCTGCTTGTAAACCCAAATGCCTTATCAAGTGTACTTCTTCAAATTATGTTGTTCCTTTCCACTAATTACTCTGATAGTGATAATACAAGGGGTAATGGGTGGAAGCTGGAAGAAGGTAGGTTTAGACTAGATAGAAGGAAGAAGTTTACCCTGAGGATGGTGAGGCACTGGAACATGTTACTCAGGGAGGCTGTGGATGCCCCATCCCTGGCAGCATTCAAGGCCAGGCTGGCTGGAGCATTGAGCAACCTGATCTAGTGGGAGATGTCCCTGCCATGGCAGGGGGGTTGGAAGTAGATGATCGTTGAGGTCCTTTCCAACACAAATAATTCTATAATTCATTCTATGATTTTTATTCTGATGTACTAAGGAAATTTATTGTATGTGTATGAACGTGTTTTTCTCTCTGCCTATTAGTCTATATTTCTTTATCAATATTTTTTTAATTGGCCAGTTTTGTTCCAATTTAACAGACAGGTAGAGGTCACAACACTAGTTGAACTCTGGTGAGTTCTGAAACTGTTATTAGGTAGCAAAACACTTATAACTGCACTGATGGAAGGAACGGTTGCAATATGAACTCCCATCTTACTAGAGATGGGAAAGAACCCTTGTGCAAAAACGAAGTCCGTGAGGGGAAACTCCTAGTAAATCATAGGACACTAATGAGTGAAAAATCAAACTGCGTTACTTCCAGTGCTTAAGAAGTCACCTATTGCTGTATGTTGTGATTTGGGATTTTATGGGATGGAAATTTGATTCTGTAAGTTAAGTGTGTTTGATGTTTTTTGACATTTCCTGACAAATAGCTAGCATGTTCGATGCAAATGTAGTTGGAAACTCCTTCTCTTATTTTCTGGTACTATATGGCAAATGCAGACTCAACTATAAATTAAACACAACAGGATTTTTGTGGCAAGTTACCTGCTTTGTTCTAAGTGTTCAGGTGGGAGACATTTCCCTCTCTGGGACATAATTTTTCTTGTCTCTGGTGAGCCTTGTTTCCCTTGTATGTGGTTAAGTTTGTTTATCTCATTAGGAAAGTCACAGCATCCATGGGGAAAGCTGTGCTGTTTCATGTGTAGGTAGCATTGTTGCAGTTGTTCTTTGTTAGCCTATAATCAAGTTTAATTTAACTACAGTTTCTAAGTAGTGCCTTTTTTTTTTTTTTGATTGTTTCAAAGAAAAGTTTCTTCCTTTTTGGATTTCTTTTGTGACTTAGTTAGAAATAAACAGGTGGTTTTGCATGGTCTAGGAAGGGAACGCTCACCTAGTGGCTTACCAAGAGTAAGCTTCCCCACCCCTGACAAGACTATATGACTTGCCTTTGGGCTATATGTTTTTCTTACTCCTTGTCCTCTGAGACTGCATGTCTGTCCTTTATAATTTCAATGAGATACAAATTGGCAGGACTTAAAAGGAGAATGAATCCGTGGCAGGGCATTCATTTGCAGGGCTGCTGTCTTCCTGGCCATAAAAATGTACACTTTTTCATCATAAATTATGTCTCCTCTCCCCTAAGATTACCATATAATTTACTTCTGCATTTTTTTTTGAACAGGACTGGAGTCTTTACTTGCCATGATTGTTTTCATTGCCCATTTGAATTTGAAGAGCTATTCTAAGTGATTTTCCTCTCTTATCCCCCAAAGCTCCTGAATGCAGATGCTCTTCCACAAAAAGGCATTTTTTTCCCTAATGCAGTGGCAGTGAATATCTTGTAAAAAATGCTTTTATATGGACTTAGCAATTGTGGAGGTGGAAGAGAGAACTGTAGGTTATTGAATATAGCATAGGTATAGTCTAGGCAAAGACAGAGAAAGCTTTTTGCTGTGGAGGGAATTCTGAGGTGTTCATTATCCCTGTCCACTCACTTCCCTGTAAATGTGCAAAATGTAAGTGGCAGTGGTTCCACTTGTAGGGGTTTTTTTTCCCCCTTCCTTGGCCAAATATTAAAGAGAAATAAACCCACTTAATTTCTTCTCATTTGTGAGGGACTAACTCAGATT
Source organism: Apaloderma vittatum (assembly GCF_000703405.1). NCBI lineage: Eukaryota > Metazoa > Chordata > Aves > Trogoniformes > Trogonidae > Apaloderma > Apaloderma vittatum. Next base: position 7,617 of record NW_009712236.1, read on the forward strand.
GTCTTACTTGGTTTTTCGTCCAGAGAGTCTCCAGATGATGAAAATATTTATTAGATCTTGAGGCAGTTAAAGAGATGAAAGGCAAATGCAGAACTTCCTGATCTTTGCCTTAATCAGGACTATCAGCAGTATCTCATTGTACTATTGTTTTTAATTTTGTCCATTGCATATCTAGTAAGTTTTGTTTGCCTAGCTTTTTGTGTTAGGCTTTCTAAAAGCAGCACAAACAGAACAAAACAGGTTCTGAGTTTACAGTCATCCCCTACTTGATATTATTAGGGTATAAAGTTTCTCACCCCTAGCACAGTATATCAAAACTGTTTTGAAATACAGCAGACAGAGATGGCAGCATTCACTAGCTTGACTTTTTTTAAAGCTTCAGTAACTTGATTGAATGAATGAATGATGTCAGATTTTTAGCTTCCGCTGAAAACAATACAACACAATCCAGAATTCCTGTCCCTTATGGTTATGAAGAAGAGATATAAAGCCTAATTGTAAGGCTTTAAAAATTTGAAAGGCAGACCAAAAGAAGACAGTATCTACTGTTGTTTTTGGTTTTTTTTAATGCTGCTTTTAAAGCCATTGTTGTGAATTTTTTAGCCTTACTAATGATTGTTGAGTGCTTTGAGTTGGCAACATCTGTTGGCTCATGTCCTGTCACAGCAGGTAAGTGAGTGGGAGTTGAAACTGCTGATCTTCCTGTATTCTGATCCTGAGAGAAAAGCAGAGGGAACATTTCAGTATGCATCACCTGCTTTCAGGCTGTTTTCCCCACAACATACTCTCAGTGTACGTCAGTCTTACGATCTAGGTGCAGCATGAACTACTTTTTCCCAAATAAGCTTTGTTTTGCTGAAGGGGTCTCCTGCACCTGAAAATCCCAAATCTAATTTGCCAAAGATAAAAATAGCCTTTTTGCTGCCACAGCTTCATGAAACTATGTTGTGACAGAGCCTGAGCTGGTTTAGATCTTACAAGGTGAAGTCTGTGAGTGTGGCTAAATTGTTTCAGTGCATCCCAGAGTACTGACTGGCTAGAGCAGAGTCCTAGGGAGTAATCCAGACAGAACTTCTGGCGTGTGCAGTAGATGAGGTGTCATCTATACAATTAGCTTTTTAATGGAGCACTGAGCCATATCCATGCTGTTCTCTGGCCTGCTTGAGGGATGGAGTCCTTAGTGTGGGTTGTGAGGATCTGCTGTAACTGGTCCAGAACATTTGACCTGAAATTCTCCCAGACCTACTTCAGGTGGTTTAGTCCTGTGGCAGGTAGGAATCGTTCTTGGATGTGGTTACATTGGGCTCCAGGGGAATAATCCAGCATTGCTAAGGTCCAGTGTTGCTGTTGTCTTTGTTGCAGATGACCAAGATCTAGCTCAGGTTTCATCACTGCCTGGAATGTCCGGAATTACCATATCTAGGAGGTACAAAATGTCTAGCTCCTCCTATCCGTGAATGAACGTGACATGCATTTTTCTCAGTGGAAAGCCAGAAGCAGTCTGGTTTAAAGAAATACCTTACTGCCCAGGGCCTCAGCAGTAACAATGGGCAATCTGTGGATCTATGGTCAGATATGTAGGTTGTGCACACCATAGCTATGCACATAATTTTTCCCCAAAGACAGAGTCTGTCTGTTCCAAGCAAAGCAAACAGTCTGTCCTGAGAAGTGTAGAGGCCCCCTCATCCAGGGACAGGACACAAGAGGGTGGTAAGTGCGGCTGACTGAAGTTAGAGTGAAAAAAGGGAAAAGCATTTTTTTTTGTTGGCTTGTTTTTTGTTGTTGTTGGTTTTTTGTTTGTTTTTCTTTTCCCCAAATGGCCTGAAATTCAGGGAATGAGCTCATATTGTTTCAGTAGAGCAGTGTTTTTAGGGTATAAATAATTTTGGTAGTCTTGTGGTGTGAGGCAAGAAGTGAGCCCTGCAAACTGGGCCACTCTTTATAGTCCTTCATTGCTGCTCCTCTGCTGCACTGCAACGTTGAAAGGAAGAGGGATGTTTATGTGTAGGTCAGGCTGATGAGTGTGTAAAGGACAGCCCTTCTTGGAAGCAATGCGTAATAGTCAAGGTTCACAACCACATAATATTTTCAAGTCTTGTTTGAAACACTGTTCACGGTAGTTTACTGCAGCAGTCTGGAAAGCTTCAGCATCAGTTCAGACTTACTGTACTCCTATGTCGTGCTTGGGTTACGGCCTGAAACAGATTATTCACAGAGAGACAACAACCATAAACACTGACCACATTGTGACCTGACCGTTAAAGGCAATAAGAAACAAAAGCACCCTGTGGAATCAAGATCAGGTCAAGGCAATACATTTGTTAAAAATCAAGGCTTTGTAGCAGTGTAAGATACAGCTTATGTATATGCACATATGCAAATAGAGCATTCATCCACCAAATAACAGTGACAATTCTAAAAAGGGAAAAATGGAAAGAGAGTTGTGAGGCTACTGGATACTGTGGGAAACTCCCTTCTCCGTCACCCTTCCTTGATTTACCTAGCAACTATCTCACCTCTCTGACCTGAAGGTGCCAGGTCTTTTCTCCTTTTGCTTCTTGAGGTGTGAGTGCTGAAAAGAGACGCTAAGAATATTTGCAGGTTCCCTCTCTTGTTTCCTCTCCTGCATGCGGAGGCACATGACAAGACTCCTCAGACGTGGTGCTAGTGATATGTATTTTTGAAAGAGCATCTGAAAAGAAGTTATGGCTTCAGATGTGACGCTGGAATGAGAAGCAGTGATCCATTTGATCAATTCTGCTCTCTCCAGAAGATTGATACATATCAAGACTGCATATCAAATTTACACTGTCTGTGTTGATCCTGGGTTTGTCTGTATCAGATGTACTGCCGTGATTACAGCTTCTAACAGGTTGACTGAATGTTTTCCAGCTTTTGCACTTTTTTCTCCTCTGGAGTTGGTAAATTAAGTTTAAGCCTTGGTACCAGTGCACACTGGGGCATGTCATTGTGTGAGAACAGTTCAGAAGAAAGTCATCTGGAGGCAGTGTAGTTTCCTGAAGGTTACCTGTAAGTCCCTTGCTAGCGGAAAGAGGAAGAGCAGCTGTTTTTACAAATACCTCCTTTGGCGTTGATAGCAGAGTGCTGTTTTTTTTCTGGATGCATAGGATGCCAACTTGTGTCTCCACAAAGCATTTTCCTGCAGAGAGGCTAGGGAATAAACCTGGCTGGACTGGTGACATGATTTTGGCTACTGCTGGGCCTGTGGTCTGCTCTTGGCATTAGAAATGCATCGTAGCCATCCTCTGGGCTGTTGTCTGAAGGGTCAGGTCCTTGAGGTCTCCTGTTCATTAGGGTAGTAAGATTCCCTACCCAGGCTGTATGCGGTATGGTACCTTTGTTCATCCCTGAAGCATACTCAACCCACAGAAGTTGTGACTTTTATCTCTTCCCGTCTCCCATAAAAGAGTTACAGACACCGCTCTATTTTATTTTTAACATTAATTTGCCATGGCTTTTAAATCTCTTACAATACTGAGAACTGAATCAGGCAGTTTCCTCAATTGTTTGACAGTTTTTGGAGAATATGACACATTCATCTGGCTCAGAGACAGACCCCTATTGCTGGGATCACTCAGTGCCTCAAGCTGTTGTGTCCTAACTGTTAAATGCTGCTGTGCTATTAAATGCTTCTTGAGAGGTTGTGTACATTACATGTACCATAGGATGTGATGGACAGGTGGGGATGGAAATTGTCACAGTAAATCCACACCCAGCTCCATCTTGTAGGGGAGATATTGGCAGACTTTAGAGGCTGCAGTCAGTCAGTGAGCAGGTGAAGGGAGTCGCGAATATACGAACGAAGGTCCATTTAATGGGTTGTTTAGGTTCTAGTGAAATACTGATAATTTAACTAGAACGTTATGTGGAGAGGATTCAGTCCTTTAGTCATACATGTAAAAATGAAGTGGATCTTGCGGCAAAATCTTTCTACTGAAAATCGAGACAAGGAAAAGGACAGTATGTGATTGGGTTAGTATTGCTCATATTTATGAGTTGCAGCTAGCAACAGAGAAGTCCTCACATAGATTCCTATTTTCACTTAAAGAGAAGTTGAGAAGGCAAAGAAGTGTTTCCTGAAATGTTTTGAAAGTTCATGCAGAAGACTTGTTCGCCTACTGTGTAGCTAATTTTCTAGCTCTATAATTTTAGGCATCACATCATGATCAAACAGGATAATGCAGACCTATGAATCAGCCCTATTTGTCTTTTCCCTTATTTCATTGACTGCACAGAGGGGGCATGTACTCTAGAAAGTTCAGATCGAAAACCTGTTCTGTAGCCAAGTTGGAACCTGGGCCTCTGGTAAGCACTCAGTATTTTGCCACAGGTGGTGCACGCAGCTGACAGCGGGCTGGGTGGTTTGCAGTTGCTAGCATCTTCCATTAGTTCCCGTAAAAGGCCAATCAGGGTATTATTCTGTTTTTCCAGTATTGCGCAAAGCAAAACAATGAATGTGGAATCAATAAAATAATCCATGCTTTAACTGCTCAAAGGCAAAAAAATAATAAATAAAGACTATGAAGTATTTATTTTTCTTAAAGCGTTTTAGTGGTATCATCTTTTTGTGTTGTACTTGAAATATAATTTGGATCGCCTTTATGTGAGATGCTTTATCTGAAGCTTTTTTCGGACTGTTAAATTAATAGATTGGTTTTAGTAGGGAGCCAGTTGGAGTTAATCAATGGAGAACAGAGGTTCTTTAAGCTAGGCTGGATTTGAAGGGTTTAATTTTAATCATAGTCTGAGTGCTACAGCTGCTTCGTGTTTGTTTAGTAATAGAGTTGATGATCAGCTAATTTGAAAGGAAAGCTCAGGCACAGGTGTGAAATTCCTCACGAGTATAAGAGAACTGGCTATGGGGGGAGGAAGATGGTGCTGAGCATGCTGCTCTAAGGTAAGCCAATGAGTTTTAAAAGAATATTTATGAATTAGCATACCTTTTAACCATACCACTTAAGTGATCATCTATTATGTTAGAGACTAGGATTTTATACCCTCTTTTATCTAGTTTTGAATCTCTGTCTTCTGGTTACCCAATTTGAGGCCTGGTGCTTCGAGCAAGGCTTTGAGGTTTTTCAATGTGATGTTATTACAGCTTGCCTAGAAAAACCATTCTCAATTTGATTTGAGAAGCACTGGTTACTGCTGTCCTTTCTGTACAAATACAGACGATGCAGAGGCACAAATCCTCACCATGGCTGGTTGACTGTATGGACTTTGGGGGAGGGAGGATGTAACTTCTAAAGAAAAGCAGAATTGAAAACACCTTCTCTGGCATTTCATGCTCACTAGGTTATGAGCTCTGTGGATTGTGTGTTTAGTTCTAGTAAATACTACTCTTAGTAAAAATTCTGATTTGTGATCCCTGTCATGCTTGCTGTGATTACCCTAGCACTCCTCCAGCAGTTAGTGGGAGTCATCACTTGCAGATGAGAATATTGACTTTAACAACCATCTCCTTAACATTATGCAAGTGTACAGGCTGCTGGGTTGTGGAAACTGAGGAGATAATACGTGATTTGCTCTGTTCCCTGTGCTACTAGATAGGTAAGCTCTGGTAAATGTAGATGTGACAGATGCACGGACTACCACTCACAGGTACTTTTGTTGGTGTTCATCATGTTTTTCAGTTAAGCCTTGGGTGCTTTCTGTGAGGCAGGAGTCCCTCAGAAGGCAGGATGTACACGACAGGTGTTGTAACACAGCTGCTATTGCAACCTGGGCGTGCTTTTATTCAGCTAGTCTCAAAGATCCAATTTACAGCAGGCTAATATGGAGGAAAGAATTGAATGAGATTCAAGAAAATGTCAGGAGAAGTTTAAAATAGTCCTAGCAGATTCTGACCAGGGTTAAAAAAAAAAAAAAAAGGGCAAACCAGAGCTCGTTCTCTAGTTCTGAAGCCTAGGGACAAACTCATATAGATAAATTATTCTCCAAACTCACACGGAAAGCAGGAAAATTTCCTATAACTTTTTTTTTATTTTAATGACTTCTGCATTTTTTGGATAAAATTATGACGAGAAATACTTGTATTGCTATTCTAGTAAAAGTTCCCATGTGGTCCAGAAGATAGGCCTAGCCTTGGACCTTCAGAATAATCACAAGACTATGTGGATAATAAATCAGTTCTTTGGCTTCTTTGAATTAATTAAAAAAATTAAGTTCTTAAACTATTTTATTATTGGTGAGGAATATTACCAGCATTTCTATTAGGTAATTAGATGTCAGTATCCTTTTTATTGCAGATGGTATTCAAGATGAAGATCATAGAATCATAGGATGGCTTAAGCTGGAAGGGATCTTAGAGATCATTTTAATCCAGCCTCCCTGCCGCCGGGGATGCCACCTCTCGACTAGATCAAGCAACACATGGGGACCGAACGGGAATTGAACCCACGACCTTAGCGTTGTTAGTGCTACGCTCAACTGACTGAGCTGACCGGCCCCCAAAGATAAACAGAGATAACATGGATATCTTGAAAATGTGCAAGTTAGTGACAAGGGGAGGAAGGGCTGCAAAACATCTTGATTTTAGTCTTCTGTTGAAATAATCAAATTCACTGTATTTTCCAGTGCAAAATCATGCAAGTTTGAAGTTCACCAAACATGAATGTTAACTGTATTTGAGATGGTGATGTTAATGAATGAGGAGAGAGACTTTTTTTTTCTCCATTGTAGGAAGCTGAGTTGGTGCTGTTGCTAATTGATTCAGTTGAAAAATACTTGCCTGCAATGCAGGAGCACCTTCTGTTAATTTGGAACAATGTGTTTAGATACTTTTCTAGCTGTGGGTTAACAAGGTGAATCATGGGTTTCACAGTGTCTTCATATTGTCTAAGACTGATGGAAGAGGGGTAATTGAAAATCTTTTTTTCCATCTCTCTTGATATTTCTGGTTGTTATGGTTATTGTGCTGGCTGAGAATTGGTTTAATTTCAAAGAATTTCCTTCATTCTGCAAAAATGGAGAACCTGATTTTGCTGACATTTTAGTTTCACGATGCCTGCCTTTCTTAGAGAAAACCACTGTGTTGTGAAAGGCATTGGTTGCAGCAGTAAGAATAACATCCTGTGCCTGGAAGGCATTGTGAGCCACTGGAATCAATCCAAGAACCTTATCAAGTGCAAGTAAACAATAAAATGAAACCCATTTATCTGAACCAGCAGCACAAATGTACGATATGAGGAGTGCTCACTTAACCCTGTCAAAGCCAGAACAGCAGCAGGATAAAGTTTTAATTTTTCCCCTCCCAGTTTCTGTAGTATTCTGTATGATGCTGGGCTTGAGGTGAGGGAAGAAGGGTGTGCATATGTGTGTGTCCATGCACAGACACACACGTACAAACAGTCTTCTGTCTCAAGTAGAAAAGTCAAAACTTTGTTTTTAATTAAGGTTTGGAAAACTAATGCACCAACAAATGTACAAAAAACCATGTCTTTCATGTTGATTTTTGGCTACTAGTGTAAAAATCAACAACCAATCTTTGATCCTGTCTGAAATAACCCTGTCTCTGACTTTCTTTACAATAAGGAAGACTAGGTCAAGCCTGTGTATTTTTGAAATAACATCTAAAAAGCAGTTATGTCTTCAAATGTGATGCTAAATTGAGAAGCAGCCGTGCATTTGATTGGTTCTGCTCTCTCCAGCACGTGGATACATATTAAGACTGGATATTAAATTTACATTGTCGGTGTTGATCCTGGGTTTGTCTGTATCAGATGTACTACTGTGACTACAGCTTCTAACAGGTCGACTGCCTGAGTGTTTACCTGCATTTGTGCCTTACCCTGCTCTCCTCTATTGTTAAACCTGGGAGTAAATTAAGTCTAAGGGAGTTTGGATATGGCTTGCAGTGAGTGTGGTTTTACAAAGCCCTGAACGTGCAACACAGATGCTTTCCAGTATTCAGTTCATAGAGTAGCAACTGGGCTCCATAGAGTAGCTATAGAGCTTCCAGGGTCTGGAGATGTTTTTTTTTTAGCTATGTCTAATATTAGTAAACAATATTAACTAATGTGAATTTTATAGTATCATATATTAGTACTTGCATTCCAGGATGTTTTTGCTGCCTGATGGCACTGAAACAATTGTGTTATTTTAACTTATTTTCATAGAGTAAGAGGGCACTGTAGTCCTGGGCAACTTGCTCTAGCTGGCCTTGTTTGATCATGGGGGTTGGACTCAAGGGGCTGGATCTTGAGACATCCCTTCTGACCTAAATGATTCTGTGACAGGAGGTCAGAGAAAGTAACTCGATTAAGTGATCATTAGTAAATTTAGTTTAAATTCAAGAGTAATAGTGTGATTTTTGTCAGTTCAAACAGAAAATACATAGTACATTCATCTGTAGAATCATAGAATCATTTAGGTTGGAAAAGACCCTTAAGATTGCATCAAGCTGTAAACCAAACACTGCCAAGCCCATCATTAAACCATGTCTTTAGGTGATACATCTATATGTTTTTTAAATACATTCAAGGATGGTGACTCCACCACTTCTCTGGGCACCCTCTTCCAAGGCTTGACAACCCTTCTGGTGAAGAAATATTTCCTAATATCCAATCTAAACCTCCCTTGGTGCAACTTGAGGCCATTTCCTCCTGTCCTATTTCTTGCTACTTGGGAGAAGAGACTGACTCCCACCTCTTTGCAGCCTCCTTTCAGGTAGTTGTAGAGAGTCGTAAGGTCTTCATTCAGCCTCCTTTTCTCCAGACTTAACAACCCTAGAGCTCAGGAACCTGAACACGGAGAATGCCTGTAAATTGCTAAATGTATTGGGAAAATTTATCCCAACTAAGGGGAAGAAACTTGGACATTTAGCTGGGTGAACAAGCACCTTGAAGAGATTTTTAGAAACTGAGAAGAGTATGAAGACGTATATTGATGATAAAGGATACTGTAGGTCTAGCATTCCAGAACTAGCTATGTGCTTTCTCAATAAAAAATAGCGACATTGAGGTGAGAGGGATAATAGAAGGAGAGCACATAAACTGCAGTGCCCATAAATAGGCTAGAAATTCAAGTTAATACACTCAAATGTGATTGATAATTTCCATCTCGGAATTATCAGAACTTCTGCAGCTTTAGTAGAAAACATTTTAAACAAAGCAAAAGGGTGTTCCAGAGGCCAAAAGAATTAAAAATTAAGAAGTACTTGAGAAGTAGGCAAAAGTCATAATTAAAACTGTCCACAATTGCCTTCAAGCCTACAGACAGAAATGCAACTTAAAGATGTGGGTTAAAATGCCACAGTGCTTTTAGAAAGTTAAATTGCACAAATTTAGTATTGTTGCCTTCTTTGATTTAGTACCTGATTTTGTAAATGTAGATGACTTATCAGATCTCCTCTGTCTGGATTTCATTACAGAATTTGATATACTAACACCTAATAAATGATGGCTTAAATTAGAGAAGGAAGTGGTTAATTTGAAAAGTGTTGCTTATGTAAAATAAATAAATAATGGAAAAAAAAAATTCCCAGTCTATCAACTGAAATATATCCAGGAAACATAGGGGAGGATTAATATCACTGTGGGGTTCCTGAAAAGGCCTTACCTGAAACACTGTTTGCAATTCATATTCAATAAAGAGAAAAAGAAAATTGAACAAGTGCAAAGAATTGCTGTTAGAATAATGAGGAAGATGGAGGACGTAAGATGAAGGTGAAAGGGCTTGGCTTGTTAGCTTAGCAAAACGAAGGCTGAAAGGGAGATGAATATATGATATGGTAAACAGAAAAGAAGAATTATATAAGGTAAAATTATGAGAATGGTGTTAAGGTGGACAGTAATAGACGTAAGTGGAAATTAGAAGAGCAGCTAGCTAATTTTAGGATGCAGTTGTCAGCTTTCTAAAAGTCATTCATGTGTGGGACACCCATGGTATGAAGGAAATTAACTTAATGACCCTGGGTAGATCCTTCCCCATTTGTCTTTACATATATGATACTGATGAGGATTTTGACAGAAAAATATCTCATTTTATTTTCCAAATCAGTACTAGAAGACATGTAGGCTGTTGGTTGTTACAGGTTTATTCTACTGTTTTCACAGTTTAATCTGAAATACCGTTTTGATCTGATATCTACATGTATGATTTTTGAATATGTTATTACATTTGACTTCTTCAGAAAGGAAAATAGGTACAGTAGAAATTTAATTGTTCCAGCTCTAGTAGTTAATATTTTAAATTACATATCTTATTGTGTAATAAACTTTGAATAGACAATGGAAATATAAGAAGAGATTTTCTGGTTTTGTTTCTTAGTTATAACCAAGTCATAAATACTTGGAATGGGGATTTGGAGCAAATGAATCACCTTCTAAAATGGTTGATGCAAATGAAAAATAGTATATATTTGTAGATAGTCTTTATCCAGTTACAGAAATTACATAAAGGTCTGGATGAAATTTCAGACGCTCACTATTTTGGCCTCGCAGTGAATGTAACAAATGTGTTTGATGCATAATACCAATAAAGCTACATGAAGAAAAAAGTCTGTCAAATGATATAAATCAAGGTAAATGCTGACTGTGTTCCAGACAGAACTATCTAATGAGTGGAAGAATATGGTGTGTCTCAGGAATATGCATTAAGTGCTATTTTAGGTATTAATCTCTACTGCTAAGAGGAAAAGAGGGATCCATCCAAGTGAAGTGTCCCAAGAAAACCCAGTCTCTAGAAGTTCTTACAGACCTGTGACAGGTTGACCTTGGGTGACTGCCACATGCCCAACCAGCCACTCTTTCACTCTGCTTTTCAACAGGCCAGGGGAAGAAACTATGATGGAAAAGCTTGTGGGTTGAGGTAAAGGCAGGGAGATCTCTTACCCATTACTGTCATGGGCAAAACAGACTTGACTTGGAGAAAGCTAATTTAATTTATTGCCAATGAAAAGCAGAGTGGCATGGTGAGAAACAAAGACACCTTTTTCCCATTCCCTTTCCTTGCCAGGCTCAAGCTTGTGGCTTCATTCCTAATTCTTCTACCTCCTCACCACCTCACATGAAGCAAATGAGGAATTGGTGGGTTGTGGTCAGTCCAACACAGTTTGTCTCTGCTGCTTCTTTCTCCTCACACTTTTTCCTCCCATGGGCTACAGTCCTTTAGGAAGAGATTTTGCCAGCCTGGGTTCCTGACAGGAGCCTACTCCAGTGTGAGTTCTTCATGGGCTGCAGCTTCATTCAGGGTACAACTACCTGCTGCAGTGTGGGGTCCTCCCCAGGCTGCAGTGGGGTCCTTCATAGGCTGCAGGGTCTTCCTGCTTCACTGTGGTGCTCTTCATGGGCAGCAGGGAGCTTCTGCTTCATTGTGGCCTTCTGCACAAGCTGCTGGGAAATCTTTGCTCCAGCACTTCAAGCACCTTCTCTCCCTCCTCCTGTCAGTGTCTACAGGACTTTTTCTCCTCTGTCTCACAGCTACTGGGCAACTTTTTTTATTCTTTCTTAAATATGTTATCCCAGAGCTACCCTCAGCCTGGTTGATCTCCTCAGCTGTGTCCTGGGGTGGGTCTGATTTGCAGCCTGAAAACCAAACCAATCAAAAAAGACAACCTAAGTGCAAGTGACCTCTCTAGAGCTTCCTCAGTTTTGTCTGTGCTACCAATGTGAAAATAAAGATTTAAAATAAGCTGTTAATGTAGTTCTCTGACTTCAGCTTAGTCAGCCATTCCTAGTTTCTATACTGGCAATGAAGCTACAATGCCTGCACTTGGGAATGTTATGGTAGAAAAGAATCTGACATAAATTGAAGGAGTCCCATTTACATCAAAGAGAACATGCCACATTGGAGTATCTGTAGAAAACGGTGTTAAAAAAGCGATACAATAATTTATTGAAGTTTATTAGAAAGTAAGGAAGTTAAATACTTTCCTGGGTCCATGTTTCTACAAAGGATTTTTGGTGTTAGTCTCAATTATTTTCTTTCCTGGCAAAAATTACTGATGATGTTTTTATTTTTTTTGTTTGCTTGTACCTAGGAGTAGTTGTGATGAGCTACTTTATGTAACACTCAAATTCCTTCACAGTTTGTAGTCTCTTCAAGTCTGGGATCTTCTCTCTCAGTGGTACTATTAGTGTGTGTGGCGCTTAAACATATAGCGGTAGTAATAAGGTGAAGGACTTGAGTTCTCTTCATTTGAAAGCTATTACTTTGCAAATGAAATTCCCTTCCCTTCCTGGTAACTTGTTTTGTAGATGGGGAACAGCTGAGGCTAATGAAACTATGCACACAAACACAGCATGTAATATGTGTTTTCCCAAACATATTGCATATTGAAAAAAAAAATTATTTTCATTCTTTTGGCAATAGGTATTTTGAACACAGTTGGTGTTAGAAGGCACTTAAAACTAATCCAGGCAAACAGTGAGGCTTTCAAACTGTCATTTGGATAAGCTGTTTGGTTAAGTCAGTTATCTATGAGTTCTACCAGTTTGAATCACATGGCTTGGGTCTCTTATCTACTTTAAGTAAACTCCAGTTTAAAAATTGCTTTGCATGCAGCAATGCTAAGTGTACAAATTCTGAGTTAAAGGAAATAGTTGGTATTCTAAGGAGTATTACTCCCAAAAGCTCTTCAAGCTTTCTGCTGTCTCGTGACACATCTGTTTTTTCAGTCGTGGGAATAAAGTGAAATGTTTGGGCAACAGTTTATTTTTCAGAATGATTTGTGAACCTGGACTACAGAGTTCAAGCATCATTTTTATCTTTCAGGCTTTTGTTGTGCTTAGGTACCAAACTAACAAAAGTCACTGGTTACTTCTCTCTCTGACCTTCAGGTGAAATAACTGAAGACATACAGGGATGTACTAAGAGGCTTTTAACAGATGTTTTAAAGCACTATTTTTGAGATTTTTTTTTCCCCAAATTCAATGGTTGAGACAGAGGTATTTCCTTTACTCTTTTATCAAGGTAGGTGGAAGTGATTAGAGCAAATTGTCATCAGTTTCTAGTATTATACTTTTATCTTCAGTGCCTAATAGGTTGGTTATATCAGCACACACTCTAGGTCAGCCCTTGATCTCTTCAGGCAGCCGTAGGCCACCCATGTGTTCAGAGAGATATCATGAGGAAGAAAGGTTTTTTTGAGGCTGACATTGCATTTGTAATTCTTAACCATGTCTGGTATTTTTCCTAAATTTCCAGTTTTAGGAGTCATTACAATCTGAACTTTCATTTTAAGGAAAACTTGTCTTAAGAAGGAAAAATAAAATTAGGTTTTGAGTTTTTTTTTTTCTTTAAAAAATTAATTATGTTTTCTGGAACCTGTTCACAAGTTAACTCCATGTGTTGAGACTGCAGCTGACTGTATCAGAGGACAGCAGACAAAGATACAGAATTTGCCACGTCCTTTATCTAAAACTATAGCTCACTAGACAAGAAACGGTTTCTTCAGCACTCCAGAAAATTCCTGGGGGAAAAAACCCACAACAACCGGCTTTTACTAGAATTTCTTTATTAGCTTGAAATAACTTACTGGGCTGCTCATCTGGTATCATACTTAGAGATAGCTGGCATTCTCTTTGTGTTGTATGGGCAACCTAGCAAACAACCAATGAGGAAATTTAATTACCTAACTCCCAGTTAAGTCAAGGAAAGTTGGGCACTGCCTTGATTCAGGGCTTTGTAGAGGGGTACAGTGCCAAAAGCTGCTGCACTGCAGTTTCTTTCTGATATCACTCTTGTAAGAATCCAGTTTAACAGGGGCTTTGTAATTAGTTTGTCATCAACTTGACAGGGTTAGGCTACTCTGTGGCACAGTTTAGGTATTTACCAAAAGTGAAGTTTTAGTTAAGGAGAAACTATTTTTTGGATAGAATTAAAGCATCCAGGTGAAATAACTGCAAAATATAATGAGAACACAGTGACAGAATTTAGCATTTTCAACAGACGATTACAAAAGGTATGTTAAATAATTACAGCATACAATTGTTTTGTACTTTTTAAAAATGTACTCCAAAAGTGATTGCACGAGATTAGAAATATATTAAAAAAATATTAGTTTTAGAACTCTGAATCAGTGTGGAAAACTTAGAGCAGCTGGGAACAGCCTAGGCATTGACTTACATTGATGACTGTAGAATGCACATAACTTGCAGCTAAAATGTGCGAGAAGTGGAGTTTACATGTCACCATTTGGGTTAGGAAAGGCAAGGATCTATGTGAATAATAAGTTACTAGGCAACCTGATACTTATTTGCTCCTTTTTGGTACCAAGTTTACAATTTTGCCTAATAATTCTGGGAACACTTTTCCTGAGACGAGTCACAGAAATAATTTAAAATCTGATAAGATTAAAAAGGAAGTTTCACAGTTTGGAATAATTTGAGGGATTTTTTTTATCCATTTGGATCCCAGTTATACATAGCCATATGTGCACATGTGTGTGTGCACAAATTTCTACCATACTGAGAAAATGAAAATGATACTGATGGTGCTAATGGTATCAGCTGTTACAGGTGCTCTCAGGATAACTTACGACATACAGGCGTGTTCCTTTTTTGGCAACTGTTTCTGCTGTTGTCATTACCAAGTTGATATACCTGTTGATGATTAGAGAGGGGCAAAATACTATTTGCCTTATTCTGTATGTATTTATAATTTATTCCATGTTATTTTGCTGCCTTCAATGTCTACGCTCCAAGTGTAGATGTGATTGTATTTGTGAAGAGAAATGCATGTAAGTGTCCTCTTTATTTAATAATCTAACTTTGGAAATATGTCTGATGTCTGCACTGGAGATTCAAAGCAAACAAACATTATAGCTTTTTGGAGTATGTGCTGCTAGGAGTAAGCCAGAATTAAAATGGTTACGCAGAAATGGCAGAAATAATAATGAGGTCAAGAGAAAAGAATCATAATTTTTGCAGTTACTTTCAAAGGTCAGTATGTGTACTGTGAAAAGAAAATTTGTTCTTTCTCGGGCAATTTTCAACTAATCTATATGATTTTGCAGTTAACTTGCCAGTGCAGAGATGTCACAGCTACTTGGCATGACACTAGTGGGTTTTGTTACTCCGAGGAAAAGGCTCAGCACTGTACTGCCTCATCTCTAAAAGTAAGAGAAAAGGAGCTTGGATGACAACTGACTTGGATCTTCCAATTTAGAATTTGAATAAATTTATTAATAAAATTAAACCTTTTAAAGTGGTTTTAACCAAAGTGCTATGTTTCATTTAGCCTGAAACAGTTAATTCTTTTGCAGGTTAAGTTTAGTAAGTTTTTGCATTTTTAAAAAGTTCTGTTCAGATTTGGGAGTGATGATAAAGCTGACATCCTCAAGCTCTTCAGAAAATGAGAAAGCCATTACAAGTTGTGTTTTTAGTAACTAAGTAGTTGTTTCCACTTTTAAGAAGAGAAAAATGTAGTTCTAGTGTCACAGGCTTAGACTTGAAGCTCTTTGGGAAAGTCACGTCTCCTCTTGTATTGGGAGGCACCTTGTGGAATTTAACAGAAAAGTGGTGGGAGTTTGGCTCCAGATTACAGTGGGAGCTGGGAAGAATTGAACAAAGCTTGTAATTTCAGAACAGAAGGTCCTTTGGGTTTGGAAATAAGAAGATAGATTAATGAGAGTTTGGATATAATAATGGATAGTAGTTCATAACAAATAAGATACTCTGTAGAGAAATACACGGACACAAGAACAGTTAAAGATAGGGATTATTGTTATAAATAAATTGACCAGGACATTAAACTGGGATAGAAAGATAGCTAGAAATGATGGAATTTAGAAAATGAAGCTACTGAGCTGAGAGGTATCAAAGCAGGGTTTGATTTGTGAATTTCGGATGCTTTGTTCCCATGCAAGATGATGCAGAAATACAGATGTGCCTTCTAGCTCTACAGACTCTCACGTGATTATTTCTGAGCAGGAGTGCTGAACTAGACAGGGTGCGTTATTTGCATTTATTACAAAATTTTTCTTCAGTGGGCACTAGATCTTGAATATAAATCAAGATTAATTCATTATGTTGGACTATTGCTGAATGCAATATAAGACAAGAAAAGAAAATGTTAGTGAAGAATGGAAGGAGAGCTTGTGCAAAAGACTTATCTTTGAAATTGCATTTACAGTAAATTCTGCAGATCAGTATTCTGCAGCTGACTACTCCAGCTTTACTTTTCTATTAACCTATGGGTAACTTCTGTCAGAAAATTAAATGGGGAAGAATGAGTGTTTAGAAATAAATCAATTTTAAAGATTGAATGTTTGTACTCATCAGAAGTTAAATAAATAGACCATCCATTTCCAAGTCAGCCTTTCGGGGACTTGCATTTAGGTAAACAGCAGTTACAGGTTATTGTTATTTATAGTTGAAAGCCAACACTGTACCAAGTGCTTTAGCAACAAGGACAAAAAGTTTTTTTGAAACGGTTACTGTGTAGTTAGTACACAGAGAAAGGATGAATGAGTGAGTGAGAAACATTGTAAATGAAATTGAGTGGATATTGCTTTAGAATTTTATGATTTACATTAGATTTTTATGCCTTTTTTTTTAGGATTGGTGGCTTTCATTTTTCTGCTGGTTCAATCTTAACTTTCTCCTGTTCTAGAATGTTACAAGGTGCAGAGAACAGGGCAGGTGTTCATGTGAGCTTGTGAAAGATAAATACAGAGAAAGAAGTCTTATTTGTTGGGCTTTTTGTTTGTAACTTTCATCTCATTGCAGCCCACTTTGTCAAATGTACATAAATTTGCTACACTTCAGCATTCCTGGACCAATTTCGGCAAATCTGTTACAGGAGGCAATTTAAGCAAATGAAGACAAGCAAGCCACAGTAAACATGATATAGATTCAGCTTTTCTTCCAAGTTCCTGATTTACAGCCAGTACCAGCAGATTCCTGGGTGATAAAGTGAGGAAGGTTCAGTCTTTAATAAAAGTGATCCAGGACTCTGAATGGAAGGAGTTTTCCTTTAAAGAGTAAATAATTTGGTTCAGAGCTAATTCTTGCAACCAGTCTGAAAAATTGTCTCTCGTTGATATCTGTTTGATAAGGGTTTCTCTTTAGGCAATGAATCATCCTCAGAACAACCTTCTAGTGCTGTAGCTATCCTTGGGAGTACAGTTGGAGCTTCTAAAATAAACAAATGTGTAATTTCTAAATCTTTGGTTACTTAAACACTGGCACTTTATTTTCTGCCAGGGATTTGGACAGTCCCACAGCATATGTAACAGAGCGTCCCTGTCAGAGTTAAACATTGCCAACGTTTGCTTATGCTGGCAATCCCAGCTGTGTGCTTTCAAAATGGAGCACACTGTGGGCCAAATCCAGCTTGCTTTGTTTGATGATCAGCTCTGGGCCAACAGACAAGAACTGATAAAAGGCTCTTCAGAGTCAAAACGTGTGAACTGCTGCATCTTGCTCACCAAGCCACAATTCTGCTACTGAGGCCTGTATCAACTGTCTTTGGATGTGACTGATGTGAATCAGGCATAAAAAGGCCTGGAAAATACACTCTCAGCACTCATTCAGTCACAAGTATTCTAAACTATTTGAGTGATACAAACAGGATTTTGTCCATTGTTTACTTTTGTAGAACAATTGGAATGAACTGATGTTAAAATCTCCCAAAGGTACATAATTAAGCCATTTGAGGAAGCTGCGCAGGCGATGTAATAGGCCACAGGGGAGCTGTGGACTCTGCTTCCACAGCCGAGTGTCTTTCAAACAAAGAAGAAAAGGGATAATGGTTTGTAAGTGTAGGCATGCAGACAAGCTGTTAAGATTGTACCTTGAAGATTGTGTAAGGCAAATTTATTTTGTCACTAGGAGGTCAACTGTGTGGCATGATTCTTAGGGTACAACTGCATTAGTAATGAACAGATACTGTGTAGCTGCTATCATCCACTTTAAGTTTACACATTAATTCATTCTGTGGTAATTAGAGAATGAACAGTAGCTGTATAAAGGGTATTGCTCTGGATTGCAGCCTGATAACAAGGAGCTCTGTGAGGATGGCCTTCCCTGCTTTATCCTAAATGCTCCACATCTCCTTTTGGTGCATCAGCGAATTTGTACTACTTAAGCTTTGTGCAAATTAGACTGAGCTTTATCCTCTGTCATGAGTGAAAGGCTATTCAAGCCTATCCAAGTCTTTCAAAGATAACTTAAAAAGCGGTACTTCAGAAACTGAGCTAAAGCACTGATTGCTCCAGATTTATTAATTTTCACAGTGGCCTTCTGCTATGCCTTGTTACTTTTTTCTTAGGCATAGTTTGTTAATTGATGCAGGAAGCAAACAAAAGACAAGTTCCCTCACTGAGCTTGAGACAGTGCTTTTAGATATATGGGATGTCAGTAGGCACATGGCTGTAAGTGCACGCGTGCATCTGCACCCTGTAAGTACGTACAGGGGATGGTTCAATGCAAACTTTTGACACAGTTTAAGATTGCATGAGAAATATGGGGATGGAGGCAATTCTAGTTAATTATTTAACAAGCAACTTCTTTGCCTGGAGCTTTCCAAACTGTGCTTGACTTACAGAGGAAAAACCTGCGGAGGGGCAAGACAGAAAAAGGCAAAATACAGAGTAAGATGTGCTTCTTGAAATTAATAAAATAGAATAGTTCAGTTGGAAGGGACCTACAGTGATTGCCTAGTCCAACTGCCTGACCACTTCAGGGCTGACCAAAAGTTACAGCATGTTAAGAGTGTTGTCCAAATCCCTTTTAAATAGACTTGGGCCATCAACCAGCTCGCTAGGAAGCCTGTTCCAATGTTTGACTATCCTCATTAACACTTCTTAACATATGAAAATGTTCCTTCCTGACATATGAAGATGCGTTTCCTATATGAAGAAGTAGGGAGATAGTGACTGGATAGCCAGTGCTTCCATTAGGTGTTTTTATAGAGGTGGAAGTTGTCAGGGAAGCTGGTGTGACTGCTGCATCCAAGTGGAGCCCGTAAGAGAGCTTTGTATTCTGTGATCACATGAGTAATAGCTATAGTTTAAATGAGTATAAGCTAGCATGTGGAGAGGAGGTGAAGCAACAAGTATAAGGGTATTTTTCACAGTGAAGACATGTCCAAGTAATTTTGCAAGCAATAAATACTAGGAACACTCTGCAACACCAGAATCCTGCATTTGTGTTCACCTAAAGAGCATTGATTCTATCTTTTTCCTGTGAAAATTTGGTTCAAACATTCTCAGTTTAAAAAAAGATTAGAAAGGAAGTTTGGTCATATAATCCCCAAGCATCTTTGCTGGAAGGTTTCTGGGACGGAAGCGTGTTGAGGTTAGTATTGAATTAGGAGGGAAAGATGACTTCAGTGTTCCAATTTTAAAAAGCACCATGGAAAAGGTCCTGAGTAATAATGTGTATGTGTATTACGTATACTGTATATGTGCATACATTAAAACACTTGTTAAAAAAATTACACTAGCAATACTTGTAGCGTAGCATGTATTAGCATTCACATGCATAGAAACTAGGGTGTGCGTGTGTGTATATATATATATGACTCTCTGTTAAGATGTTTTACGCCATTGTGAGGCACCATTGTATTCTCAAGCCATACATGTTCTATTTTAGTGGAGTGGTGATATGTGTGAAATAGGCCATGCCATGGCAGTGAAGTTTGTTTCCTTAATTTGTGCAAGTCCTTAAGAGTTCAGCCCTGCTAGTGCTAGCTTTATTGCATTTCTCCTGGATTGAGAGTGTCTTTAATGAACCAAATTTTAGGAATGTTATATACAAACACTCAAAACATTTTATCCTTGATAGGTTCGTGTATCCTTTTTTCATATTTATGAATATTTAGACTTTTTTACTATTGTCAAATCCAGAATCACCATTGATATTGAGTTTTCTGAAAGCACCGAGAAGAAAGATCACCTAATTTATGTGCATGTCCAGCATGACTGAAAGCTTGCTTAAATGTCACAGTGACTTTGACCATAACTTAAAGCTTCTTCATTCTCAATGTTGAGAAAGCTCTTGGGTCCCAAAGGAGCCTCCTCTTTAGCTATGCTGTAAAGACTTACGTAATTGTTTTTTAACTTTTTTTTTTCTATATGATGAAATCAATTTTAGTTTGCTCCATAGATGTCACATATCAGAAGGATAATGGGAATCTGGTTGGTGACCAAAGTATGTTATGAATAGAGAAGTCTGATGGTAAAAGTGCAGTGATGTAGTAGACAAAAAATATAACACAGGATCTACTTTCAATAGAGGGTAATGGAATATTGCAGAAGAAAAAAAAAATCCAAGAACTTCTATTCCCTGTATTATTCCTAGTTTTCAAAGCAATTTTTGACCTTGGTTTCTTAGGCCCTCCCTGACTGACTTGTATTGTGTCCCATGTTTTGTTACTCTTTC
>NW_009712236.1:27995-34136 GCF_000703405.1 Apaloderma vittatum
TTCCCACTACTTTATGGGTGCCCAAGGCTTAACAACACACAAGAGGGTGAGAAACAGAGGACCAGTGCGGCAGCAGCACATAAGAAAGCTCAGCTTTTTATTGTTCACTTTCCTGTTGTAAGTCTTCAGTCCATGTAAACAGGGACACAGGCAGTATTCCTGTTACACTCAACAATTCTTTATTTTTGCTTTATACTCAGTTCTCATATGTGATGAATATGCCAACAGTCAGAGTTTCACAAGCCCCTCTGATCTTTGGAAGTGACAGGGTAAAGCCACTAGGAATCAAAGCAATCTGTCTTTTAACTGCAGAGTTTAGTTTTATATGTCAGGGACACTTAAACACTTCTCTTTATTGCTTTTTCTTCCTCAGAACAATTGAAACATCTAGATTTCTCATCTGTGGTATTTTAAACAAGTCCAAAGTTGTTATCTGACAACCTTTGTTGACAAGACCAGTTCTTCCCACAGTTTTAATCTCTCCTTGTTCTTCTTTGGCAAAAGATAATTTGGAGGGGGAAGGCTTTTATTTATTTTTCCTTATTTATTTTCTTTTTGGTCCTCTCTGCTGTCTCTTTCTGTTTTGCAGCACTTTGCCTTACCCCTGCTTTTTCCTTCTGTTTGTCTCAAACCACAGGTAGGTCTGGGAGTAGGCATAGAACAGAATGCTTTCATTTATGTTGAAGATTAAGGCTTAGATTTGGATGGGAGCTGATAGAAACAGGCTCAGTGCAGTTTTTTGTAACCAGTAGATAATGTGCAAAGATTAGTCTACATGCTGGACACGTGCTATGCTAATTTCTTAGGCACTGGGGACAAATTTATGTATGAAATCATCATTTTGGATAATATGCAAATGCCAAAATAGATTCTAAGGCTGGAATAGAGGTAGCAAAGAAAGTTTCACATTTTGCTTCATCTCCCATTGTAGGTATGGATGTGCACGCTTATGTGTAGAAGATTTTTTGTCATTGTACTTTCAATGAATGTGATTAATTGTATTTCCTCAGAAAGTATTTTAAGGTAGTGATGAGCAACTATAAGTGCCTGCTTTCTCTCTTCCCTGACAAGTATCAGAGCAACTTAAACCAGAAAAGCAGTAGCTGCTTTTGACATTAAATCTGTATTGTAGGTAGCTCATCCAGTAATGCCAGGAAATGATTTAAGAAGGATGTTCAGGAGCTTAGTATCTAATTTCACTCTGAGTGCTCCCATATCAACAGTATAACAGTGCAGATCCATAAGCAGAGACAGAGATGACAGATGTTTGGTGAAGAAAATAATGGCCCAACCAGATGAAATAAAACCACAGGAGCATGAGTAGCACAGTATCACTGTGAAGCTCCTGCACCATTTTTTCACCTTTGCACTGGGAGAGTGAGTTTGGCTCCAGCTAGCATGGTGCTCAGCATGGTTGGGTGTGTTGGCTCAGTGCCTGACGGTGAGGCTACCAGAGGTCTGGCTGTCTACTCCCGCTGCTTCAGTAGCATTCTCCTGTAGTTCGTCCAACATCTGTTGTCTGCTCTACACCTGAATGTGATGCTCCTGACTCTTCTTCCTCATAGAATCATAGAATGGTAAAGGTTGGAAGGGACCTTGAAGATCATCTAGTTCCACCCTCCCTGCTGTGGGCAGGGACACCTCTCTCCCACTAGACCAGGTTGCTCAAAGCCCCATCCAACCTGGCCTTGAACATCTCCTGGGATGGGGCCTTGAACACCTCCAGGGTTGTGGATGCAGCCTCCTTCAGCAACCTGTTCCAGTGCTTCACCACCTCCTCCTGTAAATAAATACTGGTGCCTCATGTTATAACATGCTCAGGGAAATAGAAAAAAAGCTTTCCCTATACAGAGGTAAGTTGGCTTCACTAGCATTTCTTTGCTGTCTTGCAGTCTACTTGCAGTTGTAATAAGTTATGTGTTATTTTGGAGTTCAGAATCTCTAAACCCCTTGCAATCAATATAGTCTTCAAGAGAAAGAAATTTGAAATGAAAGAGTACATGTCTGCCTCCTCAGTAATGAAGAAAATAACTTTATGGTATTAATTTACCTGGCAAATATTTGCATATGGGATGCAGAAAACAAGAAGATATATGCACAAAGTTGCAGGAAAGATGTTAAGTGTTATGATGTCTGCACCCTAAACTGTTCTCTGAGATGACTTTTGAAATGCTTTGTTGTTTTCTTTACAGCAGATGACAGTGTCCTTTTCCATGGGAGACATTTCTTCACTGGGCCTTTTTTAATGTCCTGTGGTAATGGGTACACACAAATCTGTACTTTTGGACGTTTGGCTTCTGCATAGTAAAGCACAGATTTTTCTCTCTCATATATATATGTCGAACATAATAAACCAAACAGATTTATTAGGTAGCTTTCCACAATGTCTTTTAAATTTTCAAACAAAGGAAGTGGTAGAATGATGTAGAAGTACTCCTTCCCCTCCACCTTCACAGGATGCTAAGAGGAGCTCTGAAGTCTTGGAAAAGATTATTGTGCCAACAGCAGAAAGAGAATGGTGGTAACCTCCTGCAGAGATGTAACTCTTTAGGTGCTAATGAACTTCTTCTGTATTATAATACAAGTAACATACAGAAGGTCTGTCTTTTTATAAGAGCTATCTTAAGATTTTAAACCATTACAATCAGATAAGACCTAATATAAATAATCTTATGTATGTATTGGAAGATTAGCCTCTCTCTACAGAAACTACTTGTAAGTAAAAGCATGCTATGTAGTCCTCTTTCCTGTATTTTCTGAAATTTTGAAACACTAGAGTTTAATAGAGTAGAGGGTCTGATGCCCACAGTGGAAGCAATAGATGAAAGAACAACTTGTTTTTTGGCAAGGGGCAATTGGAGAGTCCATGTACATTCATTTTGGTCATGTCCTGATAAGCTGGGCGGTAATGATGGAGTGATGTCTTGGTGAAAGATGACTTACTAATTCACTGACCCACATCCTGTTCATCAGATGTGATGCTCAAATGATTGTCTAGATGAGGATTGTTAATGAGCTCCTGGGAGCTTGGCATTATTAACAAAAGAAGAGTAAGTACTGTTGATTGTTGATGTAGTTGTAATATCTAATTAATATTTAAAAAATTCTATGGTCTTGGATCTGCCTCATGCCAAAAGAATAGTTAGCCAGCGAAAGTTCTGTTTACGTCTGATATCAAGCACAAAAGAAGCAGAAAGGCCAGACTGATGCTGTCTGAATCTTCCAATAGTTTATATCAATTAAACAGGTACAAGGTTTCTTTTGTAAATAAAAAAGTGAAGATACATAAAATACCCCATATGGGTATCTGTCATTAATGTTCTTTTTTTTGCAATACCCACAGTCTTTCATCTTGGCTGTCATTTTTCAGGAGAGGCTCTACTTCTGTCCATTCCTCTCCCTTTTACCATTCTTAGTAATAATATGGAGAGTTTTGGCAGATACTAGTTGGAACTGGCTGTGTATAAGGTAGTAAGGTCACACCTTGCTCCCTTTACTACCTTAAGTAGATTGTGCTCTATGTACAATCTATTATGTCCAGGCAGAATACAATGGCAGATGACTGGGATGTATTCCTAACTACTACTCAGTTTTTTTACTCTCTGTGTTTACAAACATTGGGTACTAGAAACTCAGAGAAGTCTTTGTTACCCTCAACACTGAGAGACAACAACTAATGGAGAATTAATTAAACCTTGTTAAGATTGCATTAATTATCCCTGACTCTTCTAAAAAGAATAACTAAAATATTAATGCTAGGAATTAGAATCTTTGTTCCATTCTTATTAGTACTATTCTTATTATTGCAGTCTGTTGTGTTGCAGTGTTATCTTAAATACCGCCAAGGATCTGGTAAGCAAAGAAATAAATTTAGGAAATATGAATTTGAATGCTTTAGAGTTGCTAATGCTCCATAAAGCTTGTAATAATGCATTATATTTGTACATAGTTTTGGGGTGCATAGGATCTGGCAGATTTTTTCCTGCTTTTGAGAAACATGTTCAGATACTGTAGAGGTGATGTACGTTACTATGTTATGTAGCCCTTTTAGTTAAATTTAGTTAGCTCTTACTATATAATGTAGCCCTTTTACTTAAATTTTAAAAAATGTTGTACTCCTAAAGACAAAAAGTCTGTTGCACTCACTCACTGAAAATGATTGACCATCACTGAGGCTGAAAGAATGGCGTGTTTGTGATAATTATTTCTCTTTCTCCTGAGGTGATTTGCAGCAGATCTGTAAAAGTACTTCTCTCTCTCCAAAAAGAATGATTAAGGCTGTAAACTAACCAGTGGGGGAAGCTGAAAAAGATACTTTTTCCGTGATTTCGATGTTGTGAATGCTTCTAACCTCAACTTTCATGGACGCTTCTCAGTTTACATCTGGACCCACACAGCTGTATAAATTAGTCTAAGTTTCTTTAATTGAGCTATGTATGGTAACAGGGCTTTCCACTAGCATCATAATATGTACCTCTGTACAGTATGTTATTGTCACAGGTGTACTAAAAGTGACAGGAACCTGATGGAGTTCAATCAATCAGATCTGACATTAATATTCTCTATTTTTAGGAGTACATAAGTGTGTGATTCTGCAAACTAGCATATTCATTCCTGTGTTAACTTAACCAGTACTGCCATAGGAATACTGTCATAATTTAATGCCAATATATGTGACCCTGGACTAAGCCAGAGGGACGTACATACACCCGACGCCCACTGGTAGTTGCTGTGCTCTGTAATTCAACTCTGTAATTCAGTAATGTTTAAAAAACAACTAAATAGTTACCACATGGTGGAAAATTAGCAATAGGGGACTCAAATTTTTGTGCAGTATTAAATCTGCACATGGAAAAAGTTAAATATCATCCTCAATGCTATCCATGTGTTTAGTCACATTGAATGAAGTACTTATAAAGCATGACATTGTTTAATTTTTGTAAGGTTTCCCACATCCAGTAAAATTTATTGCAGTTCCTTTGAAAAGCTTTGTGCAGGTGCCTTTTGAGCTGAGCTCGCTCAAGTCAGAACATCACACACACTATATGCAGTTAGTCACTGGATACATAGTGTGCTATTTAAGTAATCCCATAGTAAATTGATTTTTAGTAATCCAATAGTTTGGTGGGATTGTGTGCATATAATTCACATTCAGAAATATTGAAATATAATCTTCAAAAATGTGCAACATGAGAATTTGCTATGGTGAGGAGTATTTTGACGTTGTGCGAAGGGGTCTATGGCTCTCTAAGAGTCGTCCCATTTCCTTATTTCTTTTCTCATCTTATAGTCCAGGGAAATAACTCCAGAAATAGCAACATCTGCACAGGAAGACTATTAGACATTTGGTGATATGAGTTCAGCAATGATAAGTGCCAGTACTGATACCTCAGGGATATTCCTACTGGGAATCAAGAGGGAATCACATTTTCTCTATTAGTTCTGAGAATGTAGTTGAACTTTTCTCTCAATTAAAACTATTTGATAAATTGAGGTAGCATAGTAATCTGCTGAGTATCGAGGGCTGGGGTAACCTGTTAATCTGAAACTTGAAATCTATTTATTATTCCATATGATTTACCTGATTTCCTTGAGTTAGAATTAAAGTAAGATTCCAGATTTTTTCTGTCACCGATATGATTGACCATATAAAATACAACTCTCATGTGGTGGTTGGGAACTTTTTTCCTGATTTTCAGGCATTGAGAATAGGACTATATGCCTGTATTAGTGTTATTTTTTCACAAGCAATCTAGGATTTGTTCCCAAGCATTAAGTGAGGGATACTTTTAGAGCCTCAAACTCAGTGCTTATGGGACTTGTATCTGTGATGCCTTTTATCTCCCTCTGAACAAAAATAATTAATGGTACCTGCTGAAGGAAATCCTGAAGGTTATTTGTCCCTCTACAACTGATCCATGGCTGGACACCATGCAAAACTGTCTGGAAGGAGGAAAGTGAGGTTGTTCTCCAGCCCCTGACTGACCAAACTTCTTCACCTGCTGACTAGTGCATACTCAGTATTCCAAGATAGATTTTTGGTGAGGAGGAAAAAAAATGCAGGTGCTTTCAGATATCAGTATGAAGGCAAGTGAGAGTCAGAACTGACTGTGGGGGGGGGGGGGGGGGGTGATTGCACTC
>NW_009712236.1:34167-41232 GCF_000703405.1 Apaloderma vittatum
TATGCTACTCTCAGTCCATGTATTTTGCCCCTAATACTGTAATGATGGTTATGTGCAAAATGTCTAGCCTGGTTAAGTCGTAAGTTCCGTGGCAGCTGCTGACATTTTGTTAGAATCCACTTCTTTGCTTGTGATAGTGAGGACATATGATATGTTGGAAAGGAAAGCCATGGCTATTTAAATAGGTTAATACGTGGTAGACTAGGAGTGAACTGGCAGCATAACTTTTGTATCATGGCAAGTGTCTATATGCCTAAATACCTGAAATGAATGTGGGTAATATGCTCATTGCTGGAGCCCAGGCAAGTTACTTTACATTTGCTAATTGGCAGCAAATACTTGCCAATGGGGCAAATATTATAGAGAAGTGATGAGATGCCAATTTGTGGTCTGGCTGACATTTCAGTAATTTATTTCTTTATCTGTTTCCTGAACCTGTCCCCTAATTTCATCTTTGCCTGTGAAAATTAGAGCTTGATCAATCTTTCTGTTTATACCAGTGCTCTTTGTATGAGAATTTTACCCTTTTATCTGGGCTAGTTTGGGCCCTTATTGCTCTGAAAATTGTCTGGTGATCACTTTCCATCAAGTTTTAGTAGCTCTGTGTTTTTGTAGATACTCAGCTGCTTATAGTGACCACATATACTAAAGTAAGCATTAGAAAAAATTTAATTGTAATTCCTTTTTCCCTTACTGCACATCTGAATCTTGGAACTCCTAGTTAAAAATAAATAAATAAATACTGTCTAAGTTGGCCAAAAGTAATTAAAAACAATGAGAACAGATTTTTATGGTTATCTGTGTACTGAGGTAGAAAATCTGGTCTCAGAGGTGCAATTCAATGTACTGCATTTTGATCAATCCTCCTTGCTACTCCTGTAGTGATAATAACTTCTTCCCAGGAACTGCTTTTGGCTGGGAGTGTTTAACCATATATCACCTTCAGGCAGGTGATCAAAGCCTTGAAAAGCTGCTAAATGTAACTACCTAAGTGTCAGTGGTTTGGATTTTTTTCCCTCAACCACAGCACTTTTTTTTTTTTATTCTTAGTTTCTTTAATGTAGAAATAGAGCCAGAGCTGGAATTGTCAAGAAGCTGCATAGTGTAGTGCCTGCACTTTTGAAGCTGGTTCTAAGATTTTTGTAATGCTTCTGGAGAGTCATGCAAGGAGAGATGACTTCACAAGCTGGGCTATGACAGCTGTTCTGCACAAGGAGTGTTTCTGTGGCGTGCCGATTTTTCAGTCACTGTAGACACACATAAATGAGGAGGGTATTTGCAGGGGAGTCTGACAAGACAAGTGCAGACTTAGTCACAATATTTTTTTGACACTAGAGCACTTTTTCAGTACTTGGTTTTTTTTGGATTTTTTTTTTTGCTTATTATGAAAGACTTCCCAGCTTAGAATTTCCCATCTAAAAAACCTGTTTAGTATAAAAAAAAGAACACAGTAGGATATGCAAACTGTGCTGCTCACCCACAGCCCTTTACTGAATCTAATAGAAATCATAGACTTTTTTTGTTAAATAGGACAATGATGAGCTTAGGAAATTGGTGCACAAAATGCAAATAGAGATGGCAACATTTCCTTGGTTTTACAGCAATAAGGTTACTTGTAGTGTGCATCCTCATTACAAAACTATAAGTAACTTTTGAAGTCCATCTCAGAGGCCAAAGCCTTAAAGAAAATTAAAGACCTATAAACTAACTACACAGCATTTATTTTACAATTATGAGACAAAGTTAGGATGTTGTTTGTTTTTTTTTAAACAGTGTAATGACTTGCAAAAAAATTGTACCAATTGAATTCCCTTAAAAAAATCTTGTGAAGGAAACACAGAGCCAGAGATAATCCAATTTTGGGGTGAGTATTCTGTTGGGTAGGTTACCACCATACTCACATGATTCATACTGTTACAGTTTAGATTTAAACCCTGAAGCATATGAATTCTTTTGAAGGAACAGCCTTGTCATACTGGGTTTTTGATTGGAGTTCCACTAATACAGCCTTTGATTGAAATGAATGAAAATGGAAAAACTGGTGTGACAGACTGAACACTTTCATGCCTGCCTAGGGCTTTGTGCTGGGAAGTTTCCTGTGGGAGCTCCAGGCCCAGCACTGTTCACAGAATCACAGACTGTTAGAGGTTGGAAGGGCCCTCGAAAGATCATCTAGTCCAGCCTCCCTGCCAGAGCAGGATCACCTACAGTAGGTCACACAGGAACATGTCCAGGTGGGTTTTGAATGTCTCCAGAGAAGGAGACTCCACAACCTCCCTGGGCAGCCTGTTCCAGTGCTCTGTCACCCTCACAGTAAAGAAGATTTCCCTAATGTTTTTGTGGAACCGCCTATGCTCCAGCTTGCACCCGTTGCCCCTTGTCCTGTCATTGGACATCACTGAGAAGAGCCCGGCTCCTTCCTCCTGACACTCACCCTTTACTTATTTATAAACAATAATGAGGTCACTCCTCAGCCTCCTTTTCTCCAGGCTAAAGAGACCCAGCTCCTTCAGCCTTTCCTCATAAGGGGGATGATCCTCTACCTTAATCGTCTTTGTTGCTCTGCGCTGGACTCTCTCAAGCAGTTCCCTGTCCTTTTTGAGCTGAGGGGCCCAGAACCGGACACAATATTCTAGATATGGCCTTACTAGGGCAGAGTTGAGTGCTCCTTTCACACTGGAGTACTGGCTCAGAATCATTCTCCCATGCCTTGCAAGTGGCAGAAGAGGAATGCCTGTGCTTCACAGAGAGAGCATGGACTGCTGAGGAGGAGGCAGGGACAGGTCTACTGACCTCTTCCACACTGCTGACCTCTTCCACACATTCAGTACTTGACTGAATAATGATTATGTGAGAATTTGGCTGAGTTCCATGACAAGTGTTATAGAGGGAGGTGGGCAGGCTGTGGCCTTTTATAAGCTACATGTAAAACTTTGTCTTCACTGAAATCAGTGGACAAGATCACATATAGTGGCACTAGAATATTATCTCATGCATCTGGGCTCTTCAGATTTTAATTTTCATCCTCTTACACATTGAAGAAAATGTTCTGTGAATGACCAGACAGATCTTCCTTTGTGGCTGAGCATCTAAGTAAAATCTGCCTCCCACCCCCACAACTGTTTCTAATCAAGGGGAAAAATATAGAAATTATTTAAAGTGTTTTGTGATCATAATGACATACTTTAAGCCATATCCACTAGAGGGTTATGTTTTTTAAGTATGGCTCTTCACTGACATAAAACATACCCAGATAAATGCATAGGGAACAAGTTAATCCTAGATGATTTTCTTTTTTTTCAGAAAATTACCAGTAACACTGAAAAAGCAACACAAGATCTGCCAAAACTGTGTCTATACTGCCTAATGCTGTTGTTCTAAAGTGAAGTAGTTGTCTTATCTCTATGGTTCATCTTCTCTTGGCACCTGTAGGAATATTTTACAATGAGACACCTGTTCTGTATGAAAGTAATGCAAAATTGATAAGATTTCATTGCACTTGTGTCCACTGAAATCTCCACTGAGGTCCAGAGGGATTCTATTCCTTTTAACAGCTGCTTGGAGCTATGAAGCTGTATGCCTTTAGTATTGCACGACTGGCTTCTTTGAAGAGAAGCTGGTACTATAAAAAATTAAAGTGATCATTTAGACAAGACATAATTAAGTGAACAGCACTAATGAAACACTGCAGGAATGTCACCAAATATGAAATTCCAAATGTCCCCCAATGGACGCTTGCTCACTGAATGACTGCTCAATGATGTACTGGCCTCATCTTTTGAGAACATGTATTCATTTATTTTATACTTCTTTGGATAATGGGGCATCCATGATACCTTTGCATATTTCATTAGCTTGCATTTCAAGCTTGGGGTTTTTCACTAAGGAGTCAAAAGTGAAGTCATTTTAATGCACACATGATCTGTTCAGTAACTGAAAATCTACTCTTACACGTTATTGTAGAAGCTTTATTTCTGAGCATGTAGCCAAGCATCTTTGTTCATGTCATTCTACAGGGCAAGATTCCTGTCATGCACTGTTAGTAGCTGACTAATCCTTATCTCCTGGAAAAAGGACCACTTGAAAGTATTCACCTCACCCAAGCTTCTTGTACAAATTAGTCTTCATTGGTGCACTGTGCCTATGTGTGTGAGGAGACCTGGGAACAAGTAAAGCTTAGATGATGCTGGGCTTTGCTCCACTTAAATAAACTGTACCATGTCACAGTCAAGGTCTGTTAAATTACAGTAGAATAACTATGGCCCAGCATTGGAGTTAAGCCAGGGAATAAATTTTTCAGTATCGTGGTGGCTAAGTTTTCTACAGAGGTGTTTGTTTTTTTTTTTTCCTAAAAAAACCTGAAAACCAACCCTCTAAAGGGGAACAAATGCAAATTTGAGCAGTTTTGACCTCGTACAACCTCCTTCATAGCAATATGATCATTGCTCTCATCTATTCATCTTTGGTAAAGCTGCTATCATCCTTATACTTCTTTCATTTTACCAGTCTGATTTCTAACAGGCAAAGAAAAACAGA
The DNA here is from genome assembly GCF_000703405.1 of Apaloderma vittatum. Lineage (NCBI taxonomy): Eukaryota > Metazoa > Chordata > Aves > Trogoniformes > Trogonidae > Apaloderma > Apaloderma vittatum. Next base: position 38,704 of record NW_009712236.1, read on the forward strand.
ATAAAAACCCCCAATCAAAACAAACAAACAAAACCCCCCAGAAGTTTGGGAGCTATTTTGATTGCATGATCTGCCTGTCAGTAGGAATGTACAAAACGCAGGGTAAAGAGCAGGACAAGCTGCATATGTGAACTGACACTTGGCATTTTGACTCATGATGGGAAATGCAAAAAATAAAAATAGGAAGATCATCCAGTTTTTGTCACTCATCTATCTCTGAGTACAACTATTCCAAGAGAAGTCAATGAAATACCTAATGGCTGAGACCTCCTAGGACCTTTTGTTTCCTGAGTGATAGATGATGAGAGGAAGAAGCCAGTTATCAACTGTTCCATGTATGAGTCTGCTATATTTATTAAAATGTTCATTTTGTAGGCACCATGGAGGTCTATATTTCTTGCATGAGGAAATAATGGTAAAAAGGACAGCAGGAGTTGCGTATTTTTTTCGGCATAGAAATGAAGCAACCTCTCAGTGGTTTGTAGTATAGTGGCGTGAAAAGTGGGAAAATTAAGTATGTTTTGATAGATGAAGGACATTCTGTGGAGATGACCGTAGTTTTAAGATGCATTTCTTGAGTGCTTATTGGTGCTCATTTTTACAGTCTTGGTGCAGTTAGAACTACTCTGCATTGCTTATTCAAGCAGAACTGATATTGTTCTGACACAGGCTCTTACTAACCAAGGGGCATAGAATTCAGAAACAGACATTTAAAAAGCTGATCAGTAGAATTTAGCTGAGGAGTATCAAAAGCTTTAAATATTTGTACTTAAAGCTTGCTGTTTGCTTTTAAGGATGATCTCTTTCTGAGTGCAAAAAATGTTTAAGATTAATGAGAAATTTGTGTTCTTAAAACGATGTTGGGGTGTTGATAGATGGGAAGCTCAACATGAGCCGGCAGTGCGCTCATGCAGCCCAGAAGGCCAACTGCATCCTGGGATGTATCAAGAGGAGTGTGGCCAGCAGGTGGAGAGAGGGGATTCTCCCCTTTACTCTGCTCTTGTGAGACCCCACCTTGAATACTGCGTCCAGTTCTGGTGTTCCCACCATAAGAGGGACATAGATCTGTTGGAGCATGTTCAGAGAAGGGCCACAAAGATGATCCAGGGGCTGGGGCACCTCTGCTATGAGGACAGAGTGAGGGAGCTGGGATTGTTCAGCCTTGGGGAAGACAGGACTCTGGGGGGGACCTAATAGCTGTCTTCCATACCTAAAGAGAACCTACAGGAAGGCTGAGGAGGGACTTCACAAAAGTGTCCAGCAATAGGACATGGGGAGACGGATTTAAGGTAAAGGAGAATAGATTTAGATTGGATCTTAGGAAGAAATTCTTCAGTATGAGGGTGAAAAGGCTCTGGAATAAATTGTCCAAATTGTGTTGTTCTTTTCCACAAATTGCTCTGATAGTGATAAGATGAGGGGTAATGAGTGGAAGCTGGAAGAGGGTAGGTTTAGACTAGATATAAGGGAGGAATTCTTTGCCCTGAGGGCAGTAAGGCATTGGAACAGGTTGCCCAGGGAGGTTGTGGCTGCCCCCTCCCTGGAGGTGTTCAGGGTGAGATTGGACAGGGCCTTGAGTAACCTGATCTAGTTGAGAGGTGTCCCTGCCCATGGCAGAGAAATTGGATTAGATAATCTCTAAGGTTCCATCCAACTTAGGCTATTGCATGATTCTATGATGTGATATTTTTTGCACGTATGCACACACACATGTATATATGAGGAGTATAATAAAAAGCTTTCAGAAGTATCTCCTGATAGAGATGCCTCAATGTCTGGATGCTCGTATTTTGGTCTGCTTTCTCTAGAAGATTTCAGGTTGGTTTTGGAAGCCCAGCATCATGCAGGTGATACTTAGCACCTATTAATACTGTAATACAAGTAGAGGAGCCTCTGATATTAAGTCCTTCTGAAACATCAGGATTTACAAATCCTTCCAGATAGCAAGACATTTTCTCCTAAGTAACGCATGAATTTTAATTGTTTGTCCACTAGCCTATGTTTGCTCTTGAAAACAGAGGAATTAAGTGCAAACAGCAGTATTTTGGTTTTCTGAGTAACTGAGGAGTCCTTTTCAATGCTGCTTTGATACAAGGGAATTATTAGCAATGCAGTTGAGTCAGGTTTCTTATTTATTGGCACTGTGACTGTAGCGATCCATCTGAATGTCTCACTTCGAATGTCCATTTTCAAATTCTCCCTTGTATGCTCATGTGTCATTATATATATTGTAGAGATCCTCATAATATTTCTATGAGCATAGAGCTGTGCAGAACTACGAAGAGGTAGGGAGTATTCCTATTGGCAGCCTAGGAATCTAGAAAAATCCTGCATTTCATAGGATGGCTTCAATTGTAAGGGACCTTTGATTCAAGCAGAGAATCTTGCTCTCTTGTGGAGTTTAACCTTTCTGTTACGAGTGGCGTAGTCATGAACATACCTAAATTTGGCCCAGCAGTGAAAATTTCCTTTTTTAATGCTGCTTTTTTTAGGAAAAAAAGGAAAAGCACAGATATACCTCCTTTCCTG